>NW_006782914.1:159024-182679 GCF_000442215.2 Lipotes vexillifer
CCTGCTGCTGCATGGAGTAGAGGGCTGGATGAGGTGATCTCCAAGATTCTAGCATCATATCAGAGATTTGTTACTTTACAGCCAGTGGTAATTGCAAAATTACTCCCACCAGGGAGTTTGAGTTGAAAGGGAGGTGTTGTAAAACTGTTGCTACTGAAGTATGGTCTGTCCAGCGCCAATAAATACTCTGGTTAGGGACGATTTCTCTCTTTGAGCATTGCAGGGATTATGACATGAATGATTAAATCTGTGCAATCCTGGTCCGAAGAAGGGTCTTCCTCCCCTACCCCACCTT
This sequence comes from Lipotes vexillifer, assembly GCF_000442215.2. Taxonomy (NCBI): domain Eukaryota; kingdom Metazoa; phylum Chordata; class Mammalia; order Artiodactyla; family Lipotidae; genus Lipotes; species Lipotes vexillifer. Next base: position 159,320 of record NW_006782914.1, read on the forward strand.
TTCCAGTTCTCTCCTCTTTTACTGCCAAATTTCTTAAAAGAAGAGTCCACACTTGCTGCTCAATAGCTCCTCTGCCCACCATCTGACTGAATCTGATTGATGGGAGAGCACAAGTGTGTTCCTAATTGCTGAAGCTGCTGGCCTCTTCATATGTTTTCAACTAGTCAGTATAAAGTGTTCTAAGCTGATGGCTTTTCTTTTCTGTTTTTACACTGCCCTCCTTGGGCTCCAGTTAAATGATCCTTTCCTGGCTTTCCTTCTACTCTCATGGCTTCTTTTCTGCTTCGTCATTAGTTCCTAAACCAAGGATGTCCCTCAGGGTTCTAGCTTGAGCTTTCTTTCCTGATCTCTATTTCTATGTTGGAGATTTGATGTATCCCAGAGTTTCCTTTGTGACTGATGCTCAGATTTGTATCTGCTGCTCCTGATCTATTTCCAGATCTCCATGCCCACAGTTCTAACTGCTGACTGGACTGCTGCCTGTTCTGCCAGCCCTTCAACCCGTTCAAAGCCGTCATCTTCCCCCTCCATTTTGCTCCTCTTTCTGGCTTCTCTAGAGAAACACTCTGCACTGCAAAGGGCAAAGACTTTGGGGTCACACCCTTAGGTTGGAATTCTGGCTCTGCACTTTTATGTGTAGGCTTTGAAGCAAAGTCCGTTTTTCTCATGTCCCATGAATGCTACCAATGCAATAAGCACTTGCTAGATATTGGTCCCCTTGTCCCTTTCTTCTTAGCATGGACATTTTCCCTCTAAAGTGGGTTTGCCTCATCCCCAGGTGGTTCCTGGGAAACTGAGTGGGAACCTCAAGTAAACAGAAACTCTGAGGAGTTAGGAGAGCATGGGCTCATAGGGGTTGGAGCCAGTCAGGGAAGACGCCATTCAAAAGATGTTTTTGCAATTATCTAGTTGTTTAATGTAATAATGTTGTTCCCCTTCCCCTACACCTCCCCAAGTCCATGTCAGTTCTTCTGAACCATCTCTCACATTGGTCCCCTCTTTTCCACTGTGAGGGGAAGTTATTTGGGTCCATGCAACCAGCCTCCCAGAGCCTTCTGGCTCTGCCCATCCAATCCACCCTGCCCACCACCACTGCCTAAAGTCCAGTTCTGATCATTTGGATTCCCTGCTTAAACACCTGCAGTGACCCCACCATATCTTGACTTTCAAGGTCTTAAATAATCTCCCTCCAACTTGGTTTTCTGCCAAACTTTGACTGGCTCAATCACAAGTCAGGCTGGGATGAAAGTGACACAGAATCTGGCATCTGGTAGGGAGGGTAGCCAGTGTTCTATCCAATGGTATCCAGTGTAGAGCTTGGGGGCGATGCTTTTGGGCCCTGGTGATGCTCAAAGTGAAGTGGGGGCTTTAGCTGCATCTAGGTGCTGGTTTCTTGCCTTCACGGCAGGGGGCGTGGCAAGTCTCAGGCAGCGGAGCAAACCTGTGCCCTGGCTGAGCAGGTTAGAAGTCAAGGAAGTGCAAGAGGACCAGCTGGAAATCCAGAGTCTCAGGAAATGGAGGCAAAATTCCAACCTCCATGTGTAGAGCAACATGACAGAGGAGGCGGAGGGAAGAAAGCAGTGCTGTGATCCTGGGCTTAAGGCAGCAAGATTAATTCTGGACTCTGAAGGCAGAGAATCTTGCAAGTATTGCTTGCTTATTTGGTTTTACACATCTCACTAGCTTTACCTCCTTCCACAGACGGTGCTGGGTCCTATGAAACCTTTTACATCACCTGACCAGTTGGAATTCTCGCAGCCAAGACAGAAGACAGATGGGTGGTGTTTTGTCATAAACCTCGATCTTAGGTATTGAGCAGGATGTTCAGCCAGTGTGTGAAAAACCTTTTTTCAACTTTCCTGGAGATTTAGGAATAATAAAGAACTCTTATCGTTGTCATTTGGCAAAATGCATTCTGTTTCCACTTTAAAGAACTGAAACTCCCTCCAGTTCAGAAACATTAAATGAATAGTCCACCAAGTGCTGAGAATTTAGCTGCCTACCACTGGGCAGTCCCCTGGCTGTTCCTTGTAGCTTCTATGTAAGCATCCAGTATTTCATTCTGGATTTGTTCTTATTATTACTAACAGCTAACATTTACTGAGTGTTTACTATGTGCCAGGCATTGTGCAAGGAGAAACACATTGCCTCATTCCCAGCTAGGTCCTGGGAAACTGAGCAGTGTGCAAGGAGAAACACATTGCCTCATTCCCAGCTAGGTCCTGGGAAACTGAGCAGGAATGTGAGATAAAAAGAAACTCTGAGGAGTTAGGGAAGTGTGGGCTCATGCAGGCTGGGACCAGCCAGGGGCGACAGCCTTCAAAAGTTGGGTTTGCAACTCATCCTCAGTTTCATACCCACTGTCTGCCTTCCGCTCCCTCTGTGGTGGGCCTGAAGTTGGGTGTTGGGGCGGGGGCATGGTGGAGGAATACGGGGGCTTTTCACGCTTGACCTCGCCAGCCTCTGCTGGGTCTGGTAGCAGGAGTGTTGTGGAGGACATCAGGGCACTGGAAGAACTCCTCCAGCCCCCTGAGGGTTAATGATAAATCCCTTCAAAGGGGCCAGGTTTTATTCCTTGATTCACTGGAAAAAGGCTTAAAAAGCAAATAGCTCTAGAGAAGGTGCCGAGGTTGCCTCCCATTTACAAGAATAGATGAAAGACTTGGGAAAGCTTTCTGGCAAGGGTGTGGAGAGGATGGTGAAGGATCCTGGCTGTCTGAGGGGAGTGGGGAGGAAAGGGGACACAGTGGGCAGCTGAGAGTTCGGTAGGCAAACCTGCCATCCGAGCATGGCCAAAGGCTCCAAGGCACCCACCCAGCTAAAGTTGGAGAGTGGTTTGCAGGCTCACGTGGGAAGGAACCAAGAATGATGACAAGCAGAGCCAAGCTGATGTCCCTGTTGATGAGAGCAGGACTCTTGGAACATGAACCCTGTGGTTAAAGTGAGGTGCAGGGCCCCCTGGGAGAGCTGTTCCATGCCCAGAACTATGCCAGGATAGCCATGGCCCAGTCACCTACTCACCTGGGGGCCCCCTTTCCCCAAATTCACAATTTGAGAAGGAATTCTTTTTTAAAATGTTTTTGGAAATGTGTATAAAGTGCAACAAGGCATTTGAAATATAAGGATTTGTGTATTTAGTAAAGCAAAAGGTAAATTACCTTCACTGAAATGAATAAAACACCACAGAAAGTGGGATTGTCTCCAGACAATTTAGTATGTCTCATTGTCAGAGACCTGTACCCCTCCTTCCATGAAGAATGTAACAAACCCCAAACCCTACTTCTAGAGCAATAAGCCTGGTTTAGAGCAACCCCTCCCTGCTTAGTTCACCTTCCATTTCTCTTGACAGTGCAAGAAGGAACCTGGAATCCAGTGTGTGTGTGTTAGGGGGTGGGGTCACCACCGTACTGCAGATCCCTTGGTTGTGTTGAAGGTTGCCAAGAAAGGCTGGGAGACGGCAGGGCCCTCTCACTAACTGTGGCCATATGCTAAGTGGAGGGCCAGCTGGGAGGGGAGGGCAAAGGGCTCAGTAATCCCCTGTCTTGATTTAAACAAATGGTCAGTACCAGGGGTTTAGGAAATGGAGGTGGAGGTGTCCAGAGGGGTAAAGCAGAGACCAGACTGAGGGCAGAGAGGCTGCTGTCACCACTGAGAATAGTCTTGAGTTTAATTGGGAGTGAACTGTTGGGCCAGGGGTTTAGATCAGGGCTTCTGTTTCCAGGAAGGAAGGGATGGAGGGTGAGGGGAGGGGAGCAGGCTAGGGGATAAGTGAATGCTGTCTCTGTGGTGGGCCACAGAAGCATGCACAGGCAAGGTGGTGGAGCTGGAGTGCTTACTGGACAGCTCACCGAGAACAAGGAAATGGGGTCAGATGAACCCGTACACAGTAGTGAAGCCTTAGGTGCAACAGTCCAGGTTTCAGCATGAGAATCCCAAGGAGTATGGGATGGTGGAGGATCTGCCTTGAGTAGCAATTGTGGAATGCTAGGGGTCAGCTCCAAGGCAACAAGGCCCAAATTAGACAACTGGGGGTGGGCAGCAAGTTGGCATCACATTTTGGACAGTGGGCAGAGCTGTGGCTGCTCGAATAAGAATTCCTGTCTCAAGATGTGATTGGTCTGGGAATGTGGCAGGATTGAGAGCTCAGGTAGCTCTGCTGTCAGGACCTGAGGAGCACCAGGGAAAGGGGGGGCTGGGGACATGAGGCAAAGGGTAAAGAGTTTCCAACCTTTCAAAATTTGCTGCCGAACTACTGAGGGCTACAGGCATCAGCAGCCCAGGGATTAGAAGATGAGTAAGACATGGTTCTTACTCTTCAGAGGTTCATGAATTTTGGGGAAAGACAGGCTGGGGAAAAAATAGAGACTCCAGTATCTTGAGATGATTTGTCAAATTCAAGGTGCTTTTAAACTGTTGTATGAAAACAGCCTTCTACTGCTTATATTTTACTCCAATAATACTCTTTAGCTTATATATATCAAATCTAGTCATCCATGGACTATTTCACTGAGGCACTGTACGTTTTAACATTCCACCTTCAATTCATGCCCCACCTCCCAGATGCACATGGTCAGAATTTCCTATTAGTTACCAATGAAATCAGCTGGTGACCTGGACCTGCTTTGGGTTGGACATCCAGAAGGTGGTGCTTTTGTTTCCTTTCATAGTTTTAGCCCTGAATCACTGAAGAGGATCAGGAGTCAGTGTAATAATTACTTTGGGGTTTTACTGAAAAATTAGAGTGGGGTGCCATTTGAGAGTAGGGTGAGTTAGGGCGAAGGTGTCTGTGCCCAGCAGAGGAGGAGGCGCCTGGGGACCCCGTGTGGGAACAGGCACCTTCTGCAGGTCGTGGTACCAAAGTCTGAGCTGCCGCTGCTCGAGAACCTGAGGCGGCTCACAACAGCCTCAAGGAAGCAACACTGTGAAAAGCCCTAAGTTCAAGTGGGCTCAGTTTCCTGGTCACTTCAAAACAGACCTTCCCTGATTTGCATCAAGGTTTACACTGATTTAGCAGTGGCTCTTGGAAACAATCATGCTAACCCTGTTACAGTTGTTAGCCACTTTCTCTCTTGGCTGACAAGGCTGGGTTATTTTTCCTTTCCTTAAGAGTTATACTTTCTGTTATTTTGATTGGGGTTGGTCTAGGGAACTGGGAAAGACAGGATAGGTAAGGAAGGAAGACATTAAATTTTCTAGCTCATTCCCAGAAGTCTATTTTTCATTTGGAGTGGGTGTCATCTGGATGAGTTATGTGTAGGAGGAACATGTAGTGGCAAAACCCCACTCTTGTCAACCCTGCCCTCTATTGATGCCATCCCATGGATGAAAATGATGGGCAGGATGGATGGAAAGCTTTTTCTGCTGGAATCATCCTCGGCAAGACTGCAGCAGTACCTTCTGTCCCCTCTAGAGGCCTCCTAGAGGTATATTCTGAATCTGCCACTGTTTACCTCTCAAGATATCATGGGCTGTACCAAAATGTTCATTGCAGCTCTATTTACAATAGCCAGGACATGGAAGCAACCTAAGTGTCCATCAACAGATGAATGGATAAAGAAGATGTGGCACATATATACCATGGAATATTACTCAGCCACAAAAAGAAACGAAATTTATTTGTAGTGAGGTGGATGGACCTAGAGTCTGTCATACAGAGTGAAGTAAGTCAGAAAGAGAAAAACAAATACCGTATGCTAACACATGTATATGGAATCTAAAAAAAAAAAAAAGGTCATGAAGAACCTAGGGGCAAGACGGGAATAAAGACACAGACCTACTAGAGAAGGGACTTGAGGATACGAGGAGGGGGAAGGGTAAGCTGGGACAAAGCGAGAGAGTGGCATGGACATATATACACTACCAAACGTAAAATAGATAGCTAGTGGGAAGCAGCTGCATAGCACAGGGAGATCACCTAGGTGCTTTGTGACCACCTAGAGGGGTGGGATAGGGAGGGTGGGAGGGAGGGAGACGCAAGAGGGAAGAGATTTGGGGACATATGTATAACTGATTCACTTTGTTACAAAGCAGAAACTAACACACCATTGTAAAGCAATTATACTCCAATAAAGATCTTTTTAAAAAAAAGTACATTTGAAATAATTTCTCTGTATAGACAGGTCTAAATCATACATGTAATCTGGAATTTTTGAATAGCCACATTAAAAATTGAAAAGAAACACAGGGGAAAAAAAGGAAAAGATTTCATGGGCATGAGGTGTCAACATCTTGCTTGTATGTAAGCCAGTATATCTCTTGTTCATGGACCCCTGCCTTTTACTTCCTTCTGGGTGATTTTCATCAGCCTTCCACTGGATTCCTGCTCCATGCTTACAAATCAACACATCTCTGCAGGACGAAAACAAGTGGAAAATCCTGAATGGGAAGGAGGTGATGGTATCGGAAGCACAGGCAGCAGGAGAACATTTGTTCTTTTTTTTTTTTTTTTACCACCTTTATTGGAGTATAATTGCTTTACAATGATGTGTTAGTTTCTGCTTTATAACAAAGTGAATCAGTTATACATATGTTCCCATATCTCTTCCCTATTGCGTCTCCCTCCCTCCCACCCTCCCTATCCCACCCCTCTAGGTGGTCACAAAGCACCTAGGTGATCTCCCTGTGCTATGTGGCTGCTTCCCACTAGCTATCTATTTTACGTTTGGTAGTGTATATATGAGGAAGATTCACTTTAAGCTATTGAAGGACTGATACTCTTACACAGTGGGCTTTGGACATGCCTGGTGATTAGGGCACACTTGGCTTCGAAATGCAATGTGCAAAGTGAAATAAGAAGCACTTTGCACACTGCTGGCTGAAGACTGTGGTTCAGACAGGAATCAACCTTTAAGGGGGGAAACAAAAAACCAACCAAACAGGTGCCTGAAGACAGAGCAGTTTAGTTTAGTGCTTTTTGGCCTTTATCTTAGCCCACCTCATTTTAAGATGTGTGTCTGTCCCAGACTGGAGCAGTTGTGCATGTGCACGGGGATTGGAGGAAGGGTGCTCACCTGCAGATGAGAGGTGGCTTGGTGTACAGGGAGAGTAGGAAAACAGGGATAGATGGACTCAGAGGTGCGTCAGAGAAGAGAAAGAGGAGAATGGAGACTAGTTTTGATTTATGACAATTTTGCTCAGTTTAATTGTACTTTGCTAAAACAACATTGTTGGCTTATAATTGTGTTGCAATTAGTGATTATCCCCCATATTTTTTTTCTCTTGAGGATTAGAAGATTCTAGAGTTAAGTTACTGTGGAATTTGTTCGGTGTGGATATTAACGTGTGCACCTTGTGAGGACATGTAACTTTGTAAGTTCAAGAGCACCAGACCTTCGGCTTCTGTTTGCTTCCACCTTTCCCCACCACACCATATTCCTCTCTTGTTTCCCATCCCTTTCCCCATTCTTTTCTCACTCAGTAAACTACTCCACAGATGGGTATAATTAATACCTGAAAGTTGTCTGAGGCAGTGACTAGAGGTAAATTATCAACTATGCAGAGGGTCAGCTAGGGCCAGAGAATCTATGAGAAGCACATCATGGTTCTTTCTCCAAGAAAAGCAATGAAACTGGACTGTGTGGTGGTGTTTATTAGGCTGTGCTCTTTTGTTATGCTACTTGTCATACTAATTGCAGTCCAAGAGCTCCCTGCCTTGAATGTCTGGTAACTAACAAGATGAGCTGGACACATGTGTTTGCTCTGGAGCCCAGGGGTGGTTGGTGGGCTCTCTGTTGTGGTCTTCAACATGTCAGAGCAAGGTGTCTCAGAAGTCTTTCTGGAAGGGGTTGCTGTAGCTCCCCCAAGGGCATGCTGGCTGTCAGAGGGTTGGTATGACCAGAGCTTTGGGAACATGGTGTGGGTAGAAGCCATATTTTCTGTGGCGGGGTGGAGAGGGAGAGGGAGGGGAGAGAAGGGGTGTTCTAGCAGGAGAGAAGGGGTGTTCTAGCAGGAGAGAAGGGGCAGAGGGTTGTTACAGGTACATTACCTGGATAGTTGGATCAGGCCCACTACTGGTGACAGGTACAAGGGCAAATCTTTCATGAGCACCCAAGTGATACACTGTGTCTGACCTTGCTCTCTAGGTAATTACTGGAGAACTGGTGGGTGTGCCTGTGGGCAGATGTGTACCCCACAAAGCTGGGATACAATCTGGATGGGGAGCAAGGTGTTTAGAGGAATTTTTGCTGAGTAAAGCTGTTATGACACGCCAGAAGGGGAGGATGACATGTGATGCCTTAAGGCCTTCATCACTGCAAGGAGAAGATGAGACCAGGAGGAGCTGCAATCAGGGAAGACAGCTATAACACAAGTCTTAAGGTCGGCTTGCTGTTGACTCAGGCCTCTGTGTCTCAGGTCTTAGCATGCCAGAAGTCCCTGTGGATAGTGACAAGACTTTTGAGTCCAGAGAGGTAATCAGCACAAGGGCAAGCTTGGTTGCAGTAACTCTGGCCAGAATGAGCAGCCTTCTCTGCAAAAACACACCCTCTGCCCCTTTGCCTCACGCCTCCCAAAGTTGCCCTGAAGTTCAACTTGAGGCAGTTGTGCTTTGCTGCCCTCCACTGCCTAAACCCTATTCTTTAATAGCCGTCACTGGGCTGATGTCTGGAGATGACTTTTCCAGGGCAGGCCCTCCTCTGCTGCCCTCTGGTACTTTGGCTTCTAGGAGTAGCTTTCTGCCCAGCACATGGCATCCAACAAGGTAAAATTGCTTGGAAAAAGCAACCCTGTTTGGTATTGGTTAAGCTTTTACTAGGTGCCTTAGGCTGCATGCAGAGGTCCTTCTAGAGAGGACCTCAAACACTTGAAGCAGCCTCCATTCTTATCTAGCAGGTCACGCTTCTCTTCTAGGCCTTTTGGCCTCTTCTGGGAATAGTTTCCTGGAGAAATAGGAAGAGAGTTGCAGACCACCACACTGGAACCTTGCCAGGATAGGAGTAAGATCCTCCTAGCTAAGAAGGGGGATCTGTGAACCTTTCTAGTAATAATAGTGTCTTGGGTGTTCAGTCAAGAGAGGCAAGTCCTGGGAGAACTACTGGCAGCTGGGCAGGAGGCAACAGATCTTTGGGTGTTCAGTTGGGAGTGGCATCAAAGGACACTGCTTTTGCCAATGAAAGGCACCTGCAGTGGCAACCACTTCTGCAAAGGATGCCTTGGGGCTTGATGTCTGTCAGTGTACCATCTCTCGATCTGGAGGCAGGAGCTCACTGCTCTGGGTTCCCAGCTGCTCCCCTATTCCTGAGATCAGGAGATGGAGCTTACATGGGCTGGGCAGCTTCCTGGCAGTCTTAGAATCAGTCTGTGAGGGCTCTGTGGTCCAGGCATCTGTGGAAGAGTGGCCTGCTGCTCTGCAGGACCCCAAATGACACCAGACCGCATTCCTTGGTGCGAGCAGTTTCATTCATGTGAAAATTTTCCTTTCAAAGCTTCAATGTGGGACACTTGCAGGCAGAGGCCTCATGGATCCAAGCCTATTTCCTTCAGCCACACAGTGCTGACAACTGAGTGGGTCCTTCACAGACCATTGCATTTCCCCACCTCTACCCAGGCAAGTGAAAGCCTGGAGCTTGCCAAGGATTGGTATCCTGAGTGGTGCCTGAGTTACCTCCCAATAGGCAAGAGGTGGCCAAGAGGCAGGCGGGGGCGCCTCATGTCCCAGAAGTAGAAGCTAAGAATCCAAAGCAAATGGCCACAAGGGTGGGGAGAGCCAAATTAGAGCCAAAGGGGTAGAGAGACCAGAATGGATGGATAGGAATAAAGGCAGGTTTTATTTTTAGATTGAGGTCCAAGGTACAAACATCTGCAGAGCCTGCTCCTTTGGAAGGAACCAGGCACATGAGGTACAGGGCCAAGGACTAGTTCAAACCCTTCAGGCCCATCCCTTCTGCTTTTTCTCCTTTGACTTAGAATTTAACAAAACCATTTGATTGTGCTCTAAATGCAAAAGCCTGTACAAAGTACTTGGAATTGGGGGAAAAAAGGATAAGGTGGTTTCTGCCTCAAGGAACATACAGTCAAGTTCATGACCTCTTTCACCCTTAGCCTCTTCTACGTGTCTCTCATTCCTTCAACTAGCATTTCCTAAGTACCAACCTTGTACTTGGAAATTTTAATTCCTCTTGCCTTCTTCTACCCGTAATTCCTCTATCTCAGATCCCTTCCCTTTCTGCTTCCATTTCTTTCTCAAAAAAATAGACAATAAAGAAAAATTGGGGGGATTGGAAAGGAGGAAGAGATTTTAAGGGAAAATGTTTGCTTGGTGACATACCTGAGTTTATTCTGTGACACTCAAATGCCTGTGTCCATTTGACTCATAGCTTGGGTTAGGGAAAGTCAGTGTTTCATTTCCTCTTGTAATGAATTTCTGCTGAGCATGAGCCCCATCCCATTTGCACAGGCTGTAATTTTTTTTTAACTGCCATATATCTCTAAATAAATTCAAACTGGTTGTGGGTCTTTCATCTACTTTGTATATGAGAGATGAGATGATGCTAATCTGACAGTAACCAGAGTGAAGTAGTGAATGAGAGCCAAAGCTCTTCATCGCCCCACCTGATGCTTCCACCCCAGCTCCTAGCCCTGGCCTCGCCTTCTCCTGCACAGTGTGTTCATCACAAGACCCTTTAGGGGTCAAGCCAAAGGCATGAATTCTCCTCTAGTGGCAAGCACTTTGGAGGCTGGTAAAAAAAAAAAAATCTCTTAAATCCTAGGTACTCTTTTTACCTCTTACCTTGATTCTTAACTCCAAGTCTTTGATCCCTTATTTGCTTGCTTTCTTCTCACCTAAGATGGGCCCAAAGAGACCTGTGGAGGATGAAGGAGGTAGGGAAAGAGATGGAGGGTGGAGCTGTGTTATGGAGTTATACAGTGAAGGGGTGTATATAGCTTTTTTTTGCTCCCACACATCACCTATCCTACCTGTTAAGAAGCTTGGAATGCTGTCATTCCTTTGACTCTTAAGGAAATTTAAGAGTTTTTCATTTAAAAATATATTCCTAAAATGCAAATGGCCCTGTGAGGGGTAATACTTGGATGACAGTTAATTTGAAGGTAGGGTCTCAATGGGCAAAGTTGCCACAAAGGGAGCGAGAAAGAACCCCAAGGCCAAACCTTACCTACTTAACCGATTGTTTTTATTGCTGTCTCCTGGTTAATGCTATGCTGAGTACGAGGGAGAAGATAAAAGGCAGATTAGTATGCAAGCCCCCTCCTCCCAGCACGTACACACTTGGACCTGAAGCAGTGGTAACTGTTCACACACAAAAATATCTGGCTGAAGCCTAAGATCACTTCAGATTTCCAACTTAACATTTTCCTAAGTGTAGATTTTTCTCTTAATTTTCCTTTGGAAAAGACAAAAGTAGCTTCACAATTCCCAGGTCTTCATACTCCAAACTGCACTCAAGTTTGCCTGGGACAGGTATTCGTGTGTACGGAAATCTACATTCCCAGTACATCTCAGACCCCACGAGGAGTCAAAGTTTCAGAGAGCCCTGTGAGGTTGTAACTCCCTCCCAGGGATCAGCGGCATTACTCCCTGTCCACGGGAGCGTACGCACAGATCTTTTCTCCTCCTCATGGTCCGTTTTCTATTTGTGATTAGTAATTGGCTTCTCTTGGTACGTTACGACCTATTACAAAAGCCAAACATTAAGAGAGCGAGCTGAAATGACAAAATTTGGTTATAATTTATGTTGGCCCCTGACATATATATTTTTTTTAATGATTTGGTCTCTAAGCAACTGATCTCTTAGCAACAAGAAGCACCTTTATAAAAGATGGCACACAAAGAGTGATTGCCAGAAAATCCACCCGGTTCTTTAACAGCCGCGCATCATTAGCAAAACTCACCATCTTCAAGAGTCCAAAACTAGAAGTGACCAGCAGACCCAGGTAACCTTGACATTTGCACATTTTCCTGAAAAAAAAAAACTCATGCAACTATTGAAGAGAACAAAATTTTTGAAATATGTTCATTTTTTGAGGTCTTATTAGTTGGTCTTGGCTAACTTTTAGTAGAATGTATTCTATTAAATAACTGCTTCTTAATTTTTTAAAACAACTTGAACTTGAATTTTGTGATCAGAAAACAGTTCACTGAAAATATTTTATTGACATGAGGCTAGAAGGGGGAAACAATCTATCCTTTTCAGAGTTTATTTCTGTAGGTTTTCATTTGAAGGGGAAAATCCACACTGTGGCAAAATAAGAGTGAAAATGTCACCCCTAGTGGTGTGCACTTCTGGGGAAATATGTGTGTTTTTTTTCCTAATGTATATTTAAGCTGCTAAAATACTTAAAGAGTAGCAAAATCATTTTACTTCCAAACTTCAGCTTTTTAATCCAGTGTTGATTCCAGTAGCAAGTGATGGTCTTCTACTGCAAATATTCAGGGACTGGTTTTTCTTTTCTCCCTTTCATAGCTTTTCTATTTGTTTTCATTGCCATAAGAAAAGATTCATTCCAATGCTAAAAATAGGAGAAATTCCAGCTATCTGTACCTTGTTTCCTTTTTTCAGGTACCCAGGAGTTGAAGACTTAAATGTCATTCTAGAAAGCTGGAGTTAGAGATGAGGAACAATTGTTTTTCCTCTGACCCCCTTCAATTAACACTGTGTAATTATAAACCCAACTGGGGTACTCAAAGTGCATAAAAAGATGTTCTGTGAGAGTGAAATAAAAATCTCCCTAATTGAACTGGGAAACAACATTACATAGAGATATCAAAGATCTAAGCAAACAGACTTTAGAAAATTGCAGTTTCAATAAAGACAAGTTGTGATACTTTTGTTTTTTATAAGAATTGTGCATGCCACTTATCTTTAAATTGAAGTGTGCTGACATCTTCTTGGAACCAGAAAATGGGATACTTAGTCTAAATACAGAGTTGGCAATGAGTCAGGGCATTCAAAATCAGGATAGTCCCAGAAAATTTGGGACCTACAATTCCTCTGTTAAGAAAATGCTCCTTATGAGCACAGTATGATTACACTTGATTTAAAAAGCTGCTTATGACTTGTATTCCTGTTACTGCTACCAATTTCAGGCAGAAAGAATTCCTTCTTGTGATTGCTTTGCTTGGAAGTTAACAACCTGGTTATTTTAAATTGAATTGCAAAAACTTTCTTTCTTTCTTTCTTTCTTTCTTTTTTTTTAAAAGCAATGTACTATGAAAGCACAGAGAAACATAGCTTTGTCCTTTAGAACTAAAGATTTATTGTACTTATATTTGCAGTCTGGTCATTATTGTGGAAACTTGTTTGTGGCTTTGAGGAACTTGGATAAATAACTAAAAGATATAACTTGTGTTGGCTGTGTCTGGATGTGTTTCTACTTTTAAGTGTACCACAGTCTCATAAATATGAAGAGGGGGATTAAAATAAGCAAAGATATGGAAACATTTACATTGTGAGTGATAGCAAAGTTTCTGCAGTGGTTCTTTAAGATTTCTCAAACCTAGCCACTGTGGCCTTTGAGGGTCACATCTACATTTTTTCTATGCGTAAGGAAACAAAGGGGGCCCACAGCAGGCACTGTAGAGCCTGTGACTTTGGCTCTCTTAATGAGCCATCTGACCAAGATGGACAAACAATTACAAGATTTGAGATGTACAATGAGAGACTTAGGATGGACTGGCCACTATAGACTAAGCCAATTTATTCTGCTGTGTTGGGATTAGTTACTTCTGCAACACACACACACATACATACAAATGGTCTCAGTATAAATCATAAACCAGGAAATCAAAGTGAGCCTCTCCATTAGTGAGGGCTTCCCAGGAAAAAGGATAGTTTTAGTTTCATGAATGAAAATGTTCCATCATAATCCTTACTGGAAGTCTAAAAATCCTAGGCAAAACTTGATGCTCCTTTTCCTTCTAACCTTCGACTGGGATTGGGCTGCTAGGGTGCGGGGAGGGTGTGAGGGACAGACAGTTCTGCTTTGTGGGAGGTCCCTACTGCCAGAGCACCCACTTACTTTGAACACCTTAACACCTGAATTGAAATGGTCAGGCAGGAGCCTGATCAATTACAACAGGACTGGCTTTTTAACAGAAAAAAAATCACCCTCTTAAATGAGTCATACTTGAGATAATTTGGTCATTCTCTGGTGACAGGGAAGCAAGAAAAAAACCTTTGGAGCAGCCCCTTTGGGTTAGGTGCTTTACAACGTGCAGTCCTGTTTAATCCTCACAAGAGCTGTGCAAAGCCATCGGCAGCTCCATTTTACACGTGTAAACCGGACTCGGCAGTTTGTCAAGATGTTGCCTAAACAGTGAATGGCAAAGTCGGGGTTTACACCCAGGGCCAGTCTGACTCCCCAGCCCATGCGCTCTCCTTGTGCCACAATAGCACAGCAACTATTTTAAACTGACCTTCAAATAGTCCCTCTGGTCTTAGTAAAGCAAAAGTTCTTAGTAGGTGGGCTGGCAGTAAAGATTTAGGCATCTTTTCACAGAAGAGACTTCTTAACCCCCAGTTCTGTTGGCTGGAGTGACTCAGACCCCGCATTTTCAAAGGTCGTCACACAGGCTACGAACTGGAGGGGACACTTGGCTGGGCCGTGGTAGCAGTGGCCATAGGGTGCGTCGCCATTCCTTGCCATGATGCACATCCCAAGTGAAGTGGGGTAGGATTCTCTGAGGTACCATTTCTGTGAGAACAGAGCCTGAGGCAGGGCTCCCTGGGGGGCATCCCCGGATCACAACAGTTAGGGACTGCACAGGTAGAGAGGAAGCAGGCCAAGTGACATGCCAGCAAGTTAAGGTGGCTGGGAAGAGAACCCAGGTGTAGGTGGAGTAGGGGTGGGTGAGATGATGCTACAGAAAGCAGAGCTTTCTCCTGAGGACGTCGCTTCAAAGCTGCAGGACAGCAGTGCCCTGTCTACTCTGGTTCTAAACCCTCTGGCTCACGTTGTTACCCCCTCTTCAAATATCCCTGACAAAGGGATTAGTCTTAGAGAGCTAATTTAACAAAACTTCCCTGAAACAGTATTTGCGGAGGAGATGTAAGAGGAGTGGGGGCCAGGGCAGCTGTGACTAACTCTGGAACAAAGCACTTTACACACCCCTATCTCTTTTGATCCTTACATCAGTCAGCTCAGAGACCTGAAGAATCTTGCCCAAGGTCAAACTCAAAAGTCTTTTCACTGGAAACCCTGTGGTTCTTTTCCTGCAACTGGGAAATACGATGGTATATATAGGCACATATAGATTCTAAGGTGTGATATGGATCCAAAAAGGTTTGGGGTTGGAGGTGATCTGCCTTGAACTTGGCATGATCATCAAGTGAATACCAGGGGCAGCTCTTCACCTGCTACACTTGAGTCCGTCCCTGGAGGAAGGACTAACACTCTAACAGGTGTAAGAGGCAACCTCCCATTTCTTCTTCCAATCCTCCTCTGCTGGGGTATACCCATGGGTAATCCCTCCAACCATAAATCAGAGGGCTGGTGGGCAGCTTAGGAAATCTGAGAATGCATGGTAATAGGTTCTACTTTTGTACAAAGCATAATAATTATCTTTGTGCAAAGGTATCCAAGTAATTCCCAGGCCTCTACTTCCATATGGTTCTTGCCTCCAATCAGACATGCCCACCCTCTTTGAGTTCCTTCCTGGTGTGTGGTGCTAGGACACATACGGTCAGCACATAGATGTCACATATCTACCATGGACAGCACAGGCCAAACCCCCCTCTCTATATAGTGCTCAGAAAGTCTCCTCTCACCTGGCATCCCTGGGCACAAGAAGAGGGCCACTTATTTCATTTCTTAAAAAGCGTATCAGTTGAATTTTAGTTTGCTTAATTTAGACTTCTTATTTTGGAGATGAGGAAACTGAGCTGAAGTGATTTGCCCAAGATCTATGCAGCTGGTCAAAGTGACAGATAGAGCTCAGTTCTCTTGACTCCCAGTCCAGTGCTCTTTCCTCTGTATCATAATTATTAATCCTAAGAAGAAGGTAAGAGTCCAAACTATTACTCCTATTTTAAAGGCAGAAAAACTGAGGGCATAATTCAGTTTAGGGATGACTGACACTCCAAAAGTATGAAAATTAATCTATGAAAGTGACTTAACAGCTCCTCAGGATTAATAATTTTCATTCTCCCTGGTGGATGCAAATATGCAGAGTTCATTGTTACAGTGAACACACTGAAGTGTCCAAAGGCTATTCAATATGTTGATCATATAATTTCTCTCCTGTATGGAAAGTAAGGAAGGGGATGGAAAAACAGTCCCTGCCATTATGAAGCCTAGTGTCCAAACAGATTATGCATTTATGGAATCCCCTAAAAAGATATAACAGCGTATATCCCATGTCAGGACTGTCTCAGCCAGGCCCCATACCAAAACTTGATAAAGGGTACTGTAAGCAGTAGTCCTTATGGATTTTCCTTCCGTTGAACCCACACTTGAATTTGGTACTACCCCAGAAGAGGCTCTAACAGAAATAACCCTGATATGCAATTATGGGAACTCTACAGTTCTGATGACAATTCTAAAAATTTAAACGGAACGTGTGAACTCACATGGATTGTGCTCTCTGTGCCAAGTTCTGTGCTAGGGCCTTTACAAAGGTTTTCTTATTTAATGTTCATAATCTATGATGCTGATATTCTGAGAACTATTTTCCAGATGAGGAAGCTGAAACATCTGCATTTAAGGAAACTGCCAAAGGGGCAACACCATAAAGTGGTGATTATTTATTTAATATATGTTTACTGCACTTAAATGATGTGCCTGGCACTGGACTAGATACTGGTTAAATCTATAAAGCTACAGTAATCAAAACAGTTTGGTATTGGCAAAAAATAAACATATATATCAAAGGAACAGAATAGAGAGTCCAGAAAGAGTCTCACACATATACTGCCAATTTTAAACAAAGGTACCAAGGCAATTCAATGGGGAAGGAAAACTCTTTTCAACAAATGGTGCTGGATCAATTGGATATGGATGAGGGGGTGGAGGATGGAAGAGGTATCAAACCTTACCTCACACCATACACAGAAATTAACTCAAAATGAATCACAGACCTAAATGTAAAACCTAAAACTATTAAACTTCTGGAAGAAAAGAGAAAAATCTTTGTGATCTTAAAGTGGCAAAGTTTCCTTAGAACACACACCAAAAACCATGAACCATAGAAGAAAACTGATAGTTGGGCTTCAACAAAAATTAAAAACTTGATTTTCAATAGAAACTAGGAAAACAAAGCAGACCACAGACTAAGAGAAAATATTTTGAACACATATATTAAACAAAAAACTTGAATCCAGAATATATTTTTTAAAAACCTCTTAAAATTCAGTAAGACAAACCAATTTTAAAAAACAGGGGAGGGAGTTCCCTGGGGCCTAGTGGTTAGGATTCCAGGCTTTCACTGCCATGGCCAGGGTTCAATCCTTGGTCAGGGAACTGAGATCCTGCAAGCCATGTGGCACCACACACACACACACACACACACACACACACACACACACACAGACACACACACAAAACCCAAAAAACAAAAAACAAAACAAAACAAAAACACAAAAAACCAGGGGAAATATTTGACCAGATGTTTCACAAAAGAAGATATGTGAATGGCCAGTAAGCTCACTAAAAATAGCTCAAAATTACTAGTGATTAGGGAGATGCAAATTAAGACCGTAGTCAGATACTTCTAGAATGGCTAAAATGAAAAGACTGACAGATAACAAGTGTTGGTGAGAATGTGGAGCAACTGGAACTCTCATATGCTTCTGGTGCTTTGGAAGATTATTTGGCAGTTTCTTAAAAGGTTAAACATATAGCTACCGTACAACACAGCCATTGCAATTCTTGTATGCTAGTATTCATTGTAGCCTTATTTGAAACAGCCAAAAAACTGGGAAACAACCTGAATGTTCATTAACAAGTGAATGGATAAACTGTGTTTTAACTATACAACAGAATGCTACTCAGCAATATTAAGGAAGAAACTGTTGATATGAACAACAACATGAATGAGTCTCAAAATCAATATGCTGAAGGAAAGAAGCCAGACCAAAAAAAAAAAAAAAAAGAGTACAGACTCTGATTACATTGAGATAAGACTCTAGAAAATGTAAACTAATCAATAGCGATGGGAAGCAGATTTGTAGCTGTCTGGGGATTAGGGAGGAAGGGATGTATTACAAGAGGGTGATGAAAATGTTATCTTCATTTTGGTGATGACCTCATTCATATATATAGGCATACAAATACATGTTAAAACTCATAAAATTGTACACTTTAAATATTTGAGGTTTATTGTATATCCATTATGCTTCAATAAAGTGGTTTTAAAAGGATGAGGGAGGTAGGTGAGAGCTGGTGTAACTAATGCGATCCCACCAATACAATAAAAAGATTTGAACAGTGTCCTAGAAGTGCCCAGTCGCTCCAGCTGTGGACTGCCACCAGTACAGTAGTTGGGCTTATTTTGCTCCCAAGAGCTTCCAACCACACTCAGGGGAAGGATATGGCTCAATTCAGCCCGCCCAGGAATGACAGAGACCCAGGCATTGTAATGAAGGGTCTGGAATATAGGGCAGCTTTGCTCTACAGAGCAGGAAGTATATCAGGGTAGAAGCAAGGAAAATCTTGCTCTCATAAGATTCCTCTGGATGCAGAACTCCCTGTTCTCTGATTTCCTCTCCAGTGTGGAATAAGGGTGAAAGTCCCAATTTGTTGTTTTGAAAAAAATAACCATGACAACAGCCAAGTCCATAGAGAGAGTAGTAAAAATGCATTAAGCTCACTTTCGATACCTTGCCTTCGCTTCCAGAATGAATGCTCCTCGTCAGACAATGATCCAGCTTCAACAAAAGAGCAAAAGGGAAGAGCAGACCTAGAAAACCTTTGTGTGCCCAGGCCTGTCACAGATTACTGGTATCTCTTTGATCTGGCAGTTCATTGCCTCTAGCTTTCTCCACACAGTCCAGGTCAGCTTTTTGAAAGCTTATTCTGAAAGGGCAGGAGCAGATATGAGCTCTTTTTAGGAAACATAGCTGTTAAGCTCACACATTTAGAAGTAAAAATAAACTTGGAAAGTTTCATTAAGTGAGTCAGGGTATGATCAAAATTGTGCCCTAATCCTTCACTCCATGGTTGGAGAATGAACTGGCAGATGTGCTTTTCCTTCTGTCCCAAGGGAAGGGCCTCCCACCAGCCCTTCCCCGAGGTAGAATGAAGCAGTCTAATCTTCAAGGGCACTGACTGGGAAGAGAGGAGGCCTGGGTCCTAAACTCTGTCACTAATTAGCTGACATAACTAAACCTCTTGGGTGCCTAACTTAACCTCTTAGGCTGGGCCAGTGTTTGCCCTGCTCTGTTAGCGGATATAAATCATTGTGCCAGTAATGTGACCTGTGAGAGCATTATCACATATTCCTCTTTGCTTTTCTCTGGGCCTGGCAGAAAAGCGTCGGGTCTGGCATACTTTGCAAGGCGAAAGATAAGTCTTTCCTCCACTGAGTCTGGGCAGACTTGGGGAGAGAGGAGAGGGTTATTGCAGCTTTCCACCAAGGAAACCAGCTATTTTTCTGTGTTGGGGGAAGGCAGATTTGCTTTGTCTCTGAGGTTATAACCAGATGTATCAAGACTGGTCATATATGCTAGCCTGTAGCCTGACACTCAGCTCACGGGGCATCAGGGATCTGAAGCTCTAGAGCCACAAAGTTCAGGCAGGCATCAATTGGAGGATAATATTCAAAGGGAATGGGGAACCCCTGCCCATTCAAAGGGACAACAGATTGTTGCCACAGGGAATGTGGGTCCAGTGTGGGCAGATCCTCAGAGTCTTCCTCAAGAGAGGCCTGAAATCTGGGCTTTTAAAACATAAGATATCCAAAACTTTAAATAATGGCCATGAAAGCAAATTTAAAGCATAATGTAAGTCAAAACGAGACAGGTTAGCAGGCTGGGTGGGTTAATGACAGAAACTCTGGTCAGGAGGGGGAAATATAAGAGCAAGGCAGTCATGCCTTGCTTCCTGCAGAGAGCCCAGAGAGGAAGCAAGGTCCTAGGTTGTCTTTACCCAGGCAACTTGTCTCCTGTCTCTCAATTCTTCTCTTCTGTCTCTCCTTCTCCCTCCAGCCTAAGGAAGCTTCAGCTCTCTGTGGGAGGAGGAGGTAAGAAACCTTGGCTCCTTTCCTTTTCCCAGAACCACCACTGTAGCCCATCCTGCCTACCCCTACAGGGCCTGGATTTTGAAACACAAAAGCCCGGGAAGTATTTTTTTCCCTCTGCATTCTGCTTTCCTGAGGCAAGGGAAAATGCTCAGCTGATTTGATTTAATGAGA
The DNA here is from genome assembly GCF_000442215.2 of Lipotes vexillifer. Lineage (NCBI taxonomy): Eukaryota > Metazoa > Chordata > Mammalia > Artiodactyla > Lipotidae > Lipotes > Lipotes vexillifer. The sequence goes on from NW_006782914.1 coordinate 179,622, forward strand.
AGGGGATAAAGGTAAATCAGGTAACACTAGCTAACCTGCCCACAGCCCAGGGGTTATACTGGCTGGAGGAACATCACACACACAACCTGAGGCTCGAATGGGGGCGCAGCATGCTTGGGAAGTTAGGACTAGTTTGGTACCGCTGGGTGGAGGGCAGGGCAAATGGCAGGGGAGGGGACTGGTAAGGCAGATGAAATAGGACTTAACATAAAAAAATTTAATTGGCTTAGATGTCTGAATACTTATGTGTTGCTTTTGTAAGGCTGGTGGCACAGTCCTACATTGGTTTTGTGTAATTTATCATCTATGCACTTTAAAGTGACATAAAGGGCTTCAGAAACCATGATCTGGCCACCATGCTCATCATAATTTGGGTGGTCTAGCCATCTACAAAGTGTCCGAAGTTGATACAGTTGAACTCGTTTGAGGGTAGTAAGTATCACCAGACTTCACTGAGAGGTGCTGCCATAGCTGTTACCAAGCCTTCTTGCTATTTCAGAAACTGCTCCTGCTTTCTGCCTTCCCTCCCTCCCCCGCAACTCCAGCTCCCATTCCCTACTTCCCCAGGCTCCACCACACTCTTCTTCTTCCCCAGTGGTCCTTCCAATTCCATCTCTTCACTGAACTCAGGCTGACCCCTGAGGACCCTGTTTTCCTTTCTACCCTCTCAGGTAGAGGATGTATTTTCAATCATACATACTCCAATTTCAGTGTCGGGAGCTGGGGTTGGTGTCTTCCAGGGTGCTGCCTCTGGACCATTACTCTCTTTTTCTTTCTAAAATACTGTAACCTCCTTGAGGTTCACACCGCCCACCCCCTTACCCTGACTCCCCTAGTCACTGAAGGCTTTAGCCTCTTTCTCCAGGTCTCCTCTCCACGCCATCATCCTAAGGCACTAAATGTCCTTATGGCTGGTGGAGGCAACATCCTGGCTGCAGAGTTCCTTGACGATTACACCTTCAGTGACCTTCTCCCTCCAGCTCAGCACACTCCCAGGGGCACAGCTCTGAGCTTGCCATCATCAGAAACTGCACCTCCTCTGGCATCTCATTCTCTCACCACCACCTTCCAGCTCATTTGCTTAAGTCCCCTCACTGAAATAATTCTCTAGCCTCACTGAGATCTCCAAGCCAGTGGCCTCACCACTTTCTCTATGTCCGTGAACCTCCTCCTATCTTTATTTTCTTCTGTATCGAGCTTAGAGGCCGTAGTTCTTCCTACAGTGTCCTAAATCCATTGTGCTCCTCTTCATTGTCCTTGCCTGGCAAAGCCCCACAGACTTATTTATGCCTGTGCCTGAGTACATCGGTATTACTGGAGAATATGGCACAACTGAGTACTTGGGCATGGCTCTAACTCTGTGTTCTCCAACGTTGTTTGGGTCTTCAACACTGCTCAGCAGTTTTACCATGCTTTGCTAGAAGCTCCCGCCACTTTCACAAATTTTATTTCCTTTTCTCAGAGCTTTATGCTTCCAACCCCTTTATTCCCAGATAAGAAGCGTGGCAGAGAAAACTGATGGACTGCATTGGCACCTGTCCTCTCCTCCCATGGACAGTACAATGGAGCACATGTCCTCTTCTTCCAACCAAGGCCAGTCCCTCCACACACTGTGCCCCGGATCTCATCCCCTCCTACCTAAGCAGGGGTCCCGTTCCATTAGGTGTACCTTCTCCTTCCCCAATCTTCAACCTTTTCTTCACACCTGGATTCTTCCCACTAGCACTCAAATACATGCTGGAATCCTTCATTACCAATAAAGCCAAGCAAACAAAACTTCCCTTCATTCCACACATCCCTCAAGCTCTTACCTGCTCTTCTTTTATTAATACAGGATTCTCTTTCTTCTTGCCATTCTGGCTTCCTACTTCACCAGCTTGCAGAAACTGCTCTTGCTGGGGCCACCAGTAGCTTTCTTGCTTTATCCACTGTGAAGTTCCTGCCTTCATTGGTCTTGATCTTCTTGGCAGCATTCAATACAATTAACCACTTCTTCCTTCTTGAAACACTCTCTCCTCTTGGCTTTGGTGACAAAAATACTTTTGCGGTCGTCTTTATACCTTCTGACTGTTCTTTCTGAGGATCTTTTGCCTGTTCCACCTCCTCCCAAATTCTAAATTCTTGAGTTCTTTGGAAATTCTCATATCATACTCTCCCTTGGCAATTTCAACTTTTTTCCCAAGGCCTTAAATCCATAGCTATCCTGGTTTAATCTTTCCTGAATTCTTATCATTTCTATCACAGAACTGTAATTAAGTACTTATTAGGGTGATGATCTATTTATCATTTCCTCTGCTAGAACCATAAGCTCCATGAAGGTGAGCAATGTCTTCTTTATCTACCATTCCTATAATCCACTGGGTCAGCCTAGAAAAAAGTGACTGAGCTTCAATGCAAAGTTCTACCTAGTGGGCCTGTGCTCTGTCTGCCAAAAGAGGAAGCAAACATCTGCCTTCATGGGATTGTCGAATAGTTAGAACTTGTCACCACAGTCTTTTCTCCCAGATTTACTTTCAAACTATCTTTTCCTTAGTGCAGAATAGGAAATCTAGATAATTTCTTTTGCCAAAAATAGAGGAATCCTGTATTAATAAAAGTAAAATGAACATTGAGGAGTGAGGGAGTCTTTAAGCTTTGAAGCAGTGGAGTGATACGGTGAGTTCTGTATTTTGGAAAGCTAGCTGTCAGCGGTAAGGAGGAAGACTTTGTGGAAGGAGAGAATAGGGGCAGGGGCATTCGTGTGAATCTGTTCCAGGGGAGAGCTTATGAAAGCCCTAGGTCAGGGGTGGCATTGAGAATAGGAAGAAAGAGGGAAGGTGAGACTTTTCAGAGACAAAATGACAATTGAATATCAGGGTAGGATGGTAGGAAGTGAAAGATTGCCCCGAATCAGAGGATTCTCGTACTGACCCATCATCCCCTGCAGTGGGCCCTCACGTACATGCTGTTCTTTTTCCTTGGAAGGACCTGCCCCCACATTTAACTCCTTGGAATCCTGTTCCTCCATCATGATCTTTAGAAAGATCTCCTGGATTACTCCAGAGAGAATGACTCTTTC
>NW_006782914.1:183253-188234 GCF_000442215.2 Lipotes vexillifer
TTTCCCTCCTCTTCATCCCCACAGCACTTGATTCAAATGGTCAGTATTATTGCCAGTTGTGTATAACATGAGTACTTATGTAGTTGACTGTATCCAGGCATTGTGCCATCTCTGATGAAATAGCTACTTCAAACTAAAACAGTTGAAAAAAAATCATAAACTGAAAGAAGCATATTTACTGTCTTTATTTTCTTGACTTACAGTTAATTAAAAGCATCTTCTCATCTTTAATTTTTAAACAAAGTTCTGGTGGGGCATGTTAATAATGCTTATAACTCATTTATCTTACAAGATTTATATAAAGGTCTTGGATGAGCCTGGCCTGCTCCTTCCTTTGGTTTTGGAGGAAACAATCTCTTAGTTCCACAATAGCTTGAGGCACCACCTCTGAGCTTCTAAATGACTCATATCCTGAAAACCCATAGTAATCGCATTCCTGCCCCGCTGGTTCAATTAACCTGTTTGTAAGCTATTTATGTGTGCATGCTTTAGCCTTTTAAAAGGGGCCAGGCATTTTTAGTCACACTGGGTGAAAATAATAACATGGTTTAACTCATATATGATGTGGATTGGCTTATACAGACGTCTTCATATTTAATGCCTTTCCTAAAAATTCCCAACATTGACTAGGGCTTCAGCAGCCCTTTTGGACCAACGCTTCCATGAAAATACTCAAAATATGTTTGAATACATGTCCTACGCTGTCACCAAGAACACCCTGCCATCTAATTCCAGTGGAACCCTAATGATACCGCAAGACCAGAAAGACTGCCTCCTTGGGAGACAGCTCCCCGATCCCCATCTTCCTCCTTTGAGCAGAGTGTAATCCGTTTGCTGTTCCACCTTTGTCATTTGCATACTCATTCCCTGTGGAGTTTATCACATAAAACCTTGCTATCTGGGGCTTCCCTGGTGGCGCAGTAGTTGAGAGTCCGCCTGCCGATGCAGGGGACACGGGTTCGTGCCCCGGTCCGGGAAGATCCCACATGCCGCGGAGCGGCTGGGCCCGTGAGCCATGGCTGCTGAGCCTGCACATCCGGAGCCTGCACATCCGGAGCCTGCACATCCGGAGCCTGCGCTCCGCAACGGGAGAGGCCACAACAGTGAGAAGCCTGCGTATCACACACACACAAAAGAAACAAGAAACCTTGCTATTTTTATTTGTATTCATGTCTTCCTCTTTAGCTGTATCAGAAGCTTCTTAAAGGCAGAGAAAACATTCTCTCAGTGTCCTTCCTACCTGCCCCCCACACACTCCACCCACGCATACTGGAATCCTAACACCTTGCTTTGCACTTAGTTGGAGTTCAGGGTTCTAGAAAAGTTAATGAGTGAATGAATCATAAACATATTTTGGGTCATTTTCCCCATGTGGTGCATCACCTGCCTTTGCCCGTTCTGAAACCCTCAGCCTCTTCTCTGCCCACTCCCCCTGGCCTTCTACAGTTTCTCCCCATCTGTCTGACATTTATCTCCACCTCTAAAGGGCTTTCCAAATCTGCTGAAACGCTGCTGCCTGCACCATAACTCCCTCTTTTGACTCATTTTTAAAGCCATTTAGTAAGCCTTAATTCCGAGGCTTGGCACTCTTCCATTTGGAGAACTGTCCTACCATTTCTGGTTTCTCCAGCCCTGATAACACTGCCCCCTCAACGCTCAACCTATGGCAACTCTGCAAGAAAGCCTTATGAAGTCTCCCTCAGCAAACGAGCTTGTTGTCTTGGAACCAAAAGAAGCTGTGCGCAGTGTCCAATTTACTCCCTAAAATCCCTCTTGAGACTGAGGAGTTGAGCAGAATGTGTCTCTTTCGGGGTTCTTTCCTTATACCATCTTTTCTTGCACATAGCAAGAAATTTTTTTTTTTTTTTTTTTTTTTTTTTTTTTTTTTGCTTTAGTGATTGATTGCTTGACAGATGTTCCTGGCCTTAGTGACCCTAAATCCTAACTCTGCCTACCATGATTCTGTAGGTGTTTTCACTAACTTCTATCTCCTCTAATGATCACATTGTCCTCTAAATGGTGGGAGGGCAGGCATCATTAGCCCTGTTTTACAGATGCACAATCTGGGGCTGGAAGAGAGATTTTGTGATTTTCCTAAATTGCCATGGTTTGTAAATGGTGGTGGTGGGCAGAGGCAGGGGTACTTAACCCACAGCTTCCTCAGACTTTCCCACTTTCTCAAGCTTTTGTCAAAGTTGTCATGAGCAGCATTTGCTGCAGCCAACTTTGGTTCCTTGGACATTTAGTCATCCACTTAAGCCGGCTCCCCTATTTTTTCGGATTTAAACTCTTCTAATTGAATAAACCAGATTTACATTTTAAAGGGAAAACCATCCTTATAATCCTCTTACATTTTGTAAATCTTTGTAACATTTCAACAGGCCCTAGCTTAGAATTACAAGCAGCCGACAGATACGTATGGAGCACTTCCCTGTTAGCCCTCCTGCCAGACACAGGGAGGTTGGCTCAGGGTGGGAGATGGTGGGGGACAGGGTCGGGAAGGAGTGTGGGGAGCAGGAGGGCCTGGAATCCAGTCCAAGCTCCACTGAAGGGACATCTTTTCCAAAGTTTATCCTCCCAAAGGTGGCTTTCTCTAAATCACACGAATGTGCTGCATAGCCTAATAGGGGGTCCTGCTAGAAGGGGAAGGGGGAGAGAGGCAGGATAGTTTACAATCTAACCTGAGAGTCAAGCCACACACCACAAGTCACATGCACACAGAGGCCGGCACCTAGGTTGCACTGGGATAAAGACATGCTAGAAATGTCACCAAGGATGTATAACAAAAGCTGACTGTGGTCGTGGGCAATAAAGGAAAACAAAGGCAGGAGAGGTGATTGTTGGGAAGATCTGGAAAGCTTTATAGAGAAGAGACAGTGATTTGGAAAGCATGCAATCCTAGCCAAAAGGAGGAAAACATCGTCCCATCCCTTGGCAGGGCCCTAGAGTCCTACCTAGTGCCTGCTTAAAAAGACTCCAGTCCTCTGAAAGTAGGTAGGATATAAAATGCCCAGTACAAAGGAGAGGAGAGAGAAGAAAGCAAGGGGCAGAACACTGCCTGGATCTGAGTCTTGTTCTACCACTCAGTAGCTAAGTGAACTTGGGCAAGCTGCTGGTAGATTCTGGACTTCCAATATCAGTAGTACCTACCTCCTAGAGCTGGTATACAGATTAAATGAGAATATTACCTACAAAGTGCTTAGAACAGTACCTGGCACACAGTAAGTGCTCAATAAGTGTTAGCTATTATTATGATCACACATGCATGCATGTGTGTGCATTTACTGATATGTACACACAGGCACAAACAAAATGCCTCTGGTGATCCAAAAGTAGTATTAGGATCCATAGATTGAGAGTAATTCTAAAAGTCACCAGGAGAGGTCAGAGAAAGAGGACTTGACTTTCATGTGTTGCTGCTGTTTTTACACGGTTTAGCACTTTAGAATAACACTCAGAGGAAAATACGGCAATGAAAATGGTGCTGTTTGGGACTGATCTTATGCCCTGGGCTCAGGCACTGGGGCACAGGGTCCAACGAGCCAAGGCCAGTTTGGATTCCCCACACCACAGCCTGGAGGCAAAGCTGCTATTGGCTATGAACTCAAGAGCCAACAGTCTTTTGAGCTGCACCCTTCCCAGAGGTTTTTGTGGTCCAGGCCCTGGAGGTCACAGAGACCAGAATCATTGCTAAGGGAAATTTCCAGGGTGGCTCTCATCACTCTTACAGAGTCACCACCTGCTCTACCCTGCTCCAGACTGAAGGGCACATGGAGGCATGCCCCAAAGTGTAGTTAAGTTGCGGCCATCACCCCCACTTTCTACACTTGGTGAAATCTATACTCTTGGGCAAGCTACTTAATCTCTTTAAGCCACTTTGTAAAATGGGTATAATAATAAAATCGTTATGGGACTGGTTGTGAGGTTTAGATATAGTAAGGTAATGTTTAGCATTCTATAAAAGGTAGCCATTATAATTATTAAACCACCACTGTTGTTTTGATGCTGTAGGCAGAGAGAAGGGGGTGGCCACTGCTGAAAGCACACCTGAAATTCAAAGCGACCATGAAATTTATTGATCAAATGGAAAAACTTTTGAGAGTAAAGGGAGTGCTATTAGTGATGGCGCTGGGACAATAGGCATAAATTGGGACTGTCTTGGGTAAACTAATCCACGATTCTCTACCCACTGCCCACCACTCATTTCCAAGGCCATGCTATCTGACTGTACCTCTTTATTCAAAACACAGTTCTTAGTGATTGAAGGAAGAAAATAGTAAATATTTTCTCCTTTTTGACATCTCTGTCTTTTGGAAGGTGTTTATTTTACTGTTTAGGTTAGCTGTCACTGATTGGGGAAAGAATATGTGTTAGCCCTTGTACCCAGTGCTTTAAGGAAATGAGCTCTAAAATCCTCATGACCACTGTGGGAGGTAGGTGCAACCTCTACTGCACAACTATGGAAACTGAGGCTCAGGGAGGTTAAGTAACTTGCCCAACCAAGGTTACAGGTCCATTCAACGGTATGCTGGGGATTTACCACATGGGCCAAAGCCTATGACCTTTACTGGATCAGAATGTTTAGAGGTGAGTCCAGAATGATTTTGGGGGGGCCCTCACTCCCACGCCTCACCTGCTGGACTTATAAGGTGGGCTGCCAAGGTGTATATCTTCCTCCCATGTGTATGCCAGTTCCCAAACCCTCAGGCCTGAATAACCATTGGCTGCCCTCTGATTTTCACAGAATGGGAGCTTCATAAATATAGTTATTAAACCTACTCCTAGTTTCTTTGTAAATAGAATCTTGTGCAGTTTTCATAAGACCTAAAGAGTATATAGCTAAGCTGGCAGCAGATTTTATCCTTATTTTTTTACATTTCAATATTCCCAGGGTGGGGTGGGAGCAGGGGTGGGGAGCAGCATCTCTAGACCCGATGCTCTTCAGAGAGAAGCTGTACAGAAACGCTTCTTTCAGGAATGC
>NW_006782914.1:188244-191794 GCF_000442215.2 Lipotes vexillifer
CTTCCAACTCTGCCCTGGTGATACACATGCACTGCCTTACCCAGTAAGTAGCTATTGGTGGAAAGCAGTAACCTTTCAATGCCTGGTTCCATGGGAGCAAAGCTAGGTCTCCCATAAAACTGGGAATGATACTCAGAATTCAGCTGAACTATTTGGGCAACTTTATCATTTCTGGGGCCCTAATTTTCAGGAGGATAGTTCCCAAGGTGTAAGAAAATGACTGCTTCCTTATAGCACCAGCATGAGTGTGAAAAGAGCTCTTTGGCAAACTCATTACTCATCCGTCATTACAGAGCCTGTCACCTCTGGGGTGCTTGTCCAGAAGTAATCTCATTACCTACATCCTATCATAACAAGTGCAAGTTTTCCTCTGTACCCCCTGGGGCTGATTTCTTAGGACTACTGATAACAGCTTCCACGTAGATCTTGGCATCACCAGAAGGCAAGTCACAACTTTTGTCTCAACTAAACTTGGGTCCCAGGGACAGTTTTCATCCAGGGGCTGAAGGTTTTCCAAACTTTCAGCAGTGGTGTTGATGCCAGTCCTGAGGAGTAGGAACATCAGAATGCCTCCCTCCCCACCCACCTGCAAGCATACAAACTGAAAATTACGTTTATTCTCAAATATTCTGTTAAGATTCCTTTGCGTTACTTTAACTGAGTTTTTATGGAGACAGGGATTCATTTTTGTGTCCCACGTCATGAGTGACTTTAATGAGAAATGGTAGAAGTCAATTCAGGGGAGCCCACCTGTACAAGGGTCTAGTCCCATACTTCACTCCCACGTCAGGTCAAGAAACCATGTGAGATAAAAATAAACGAAACTGAGTTATTTGTAGTGAGGTGGATGGACCTAGAGTCTGTCATACAGAGTGAAGTAAGTCAGAAAGAGAAAAACAAATACCATATGCTAACACATATACATAGAACCTAAAAAAAAAAAAAAAGGGTCTGTAGAACCTAGGGGCAGGACAGGAATAAAGACGCAGATGTAGAGAATGGACTTGAGGACACGGGGAGGGGGAAGGGTAAGCTGGGACGAATTGAGAGAGTGGCATGGACATATATATATATATATATATATACTACCAAATATAAAATAGATAGCTAGTGGGAAGCAGCCACATAGCACAGGGAGAGCAGCTCAATGCTTTGTGACCACCTAGAGGGATGGGAGAGGGAGGGTGGGAGGGAGATGCAAGAGGGAGGAGATATGGGGGTATATGTATATGTACAGCTGATTCACTTTGTTATACAGCAGAAACTAACACACCATTGTAAAGCAATTCTACTCCAATAAAGATGTTAAAAAAAAAAAAAAAGAAGAAACCATGTGAGAAATTACAGCCCAGCTCTTCCAGAGACCTTCTGCACAGATAATGTCTGCTCCCAATTACTGGAATAATGCTGCATAATTTGGAAAGAGGGAGATTTCCCACTTTTGGTAAGAGCCTTGTCTTCTTAACTACCAGGGTCTTTGTACATACACACTGTTCCCTCTCCCTAGAATAGGTCCCCCCTTTGCCCTTCTTTCTCCCGGTAAACACCTACTATCTTTAAGACTCAGCTTAAGGGGGCACTTGACCTCATCTGGGGTAAACTGAAAGAAGTTTTCTGTTACATACTCCCATAGGACCCAACACGCTTCCTTTGATAAACCTCATCTCATTTTAACACTTATTAGTTCTTTGATAAACCTCCTCTCATTTTTCCACTTACTAGTTCAAGGCCTGCCTTCACTACTGGGTCACGAGATCTAGGTTGACCTGGACCTGTCAGCCATGTTCCTCACGTGCTCATCACCTGGCAGAAGCACAGAAGGCCCTCAGTGAAGGAGTGGAGTATTTGAGAGAATGTGTCTGGTGCACTGGCGGTGGCATATTAGGACCTTGTAGGGACCCCTTACCTGCGGCTGGAGATGATTTCTATCTCCCTTTCAAAGGTCACTAGATGGTTCATTTCTGCTTGCTCCTAAACTCAAGGAGAGTCAGAAGGAGCCTCCAGAAAAACCATGCCTGCCATTTGTATTATATCACTTTATGGTTTATATAGATATTTCATATCTCAAGGCAAGGAAGGTTCTATTATCTCCATTTTACTGGCAAGGAAACTGAAGTCTCAGAGTGGTGTAGTAACTTGCCCCAACTCACACAATATGGGGCAAAACTGTAAAGTGAATTGTTTCCTGCTATGATACAGCTACATTGACAATATAGCATCATAAAAACTGTAACAATGCTATTTATGTCTTACTTCCAAGTTCCAATTGGTCACAGATCATTCAGAGCCTTTTTCAAACTGTCTACCACTTATTAAGGATTCACCCAGTCCCTGTTTGCAAGTTTACCCTGCCTTATAGAAATTCTGATTATTTTATTGGAATTCTCATGCCCAGCCAAAATCTCCCATGTTCTCTGTTCCACCCATTCTCTGAGAAGCCATTTTTATGCGCTTGCTTTTCTGCTTGCTTTTCTTTCCTCCAGCCAGGCCACTGACCTCCATGTCTAGCCTATGTTTGTTCTTCTGGGTTTCCAAGTATATCTCGTTTCAATATTTATCCCCTGACACTTCCTTTGTTACCATATCCAACTCTGGACCCCTCCTTAGGTGGTGTCTAGAGCACCTATGACATCAATGATGCTTCTTTAGTGTCACAGGGTGTGGCCTCAGAGCCCCATGACTGATAAGTTAACTATACTGCATCAGACATTTCATGACCAAACAAGTGATTCTCCTGTGAGCCTAACTGCTCATTTCAATGATAACGCCAAAACATCACTGGAGCCCCCTCTTTGGAACTGTTTTTGGAAATCTGTGACACCTTATTTTTAATATCCTCAGTAAACTTCTGGTTCAAGATGGTGGGTGAAGCACACACTACAGCCTTCCCTTGTCACCCCAAATCTCTGGAATTGGTAGATATTTTTAAAATTCACAACTGAATTATAAAACAAGCAGAGGAGCCCTCCTTGGGCCAGAAATTCCGGCAGTATAAAAACTGATGGGATCAACCGATAAAGGAAAGAAATCAAAATACATACAGGAGAGAAGAGTCTCCCTACAAAGCAGGACAAAACCCAATGGGGGTCCTCTCCTGGACAGTGGATAATGAAAGCAGGAGAAAACTGGGGCAACCAGCAGATTGTGAACTGGCCTCAGGAGCTCCTATATATCTTCTTTCCCCTACCAAGCAGCAGCTGAAGTGGGGCTCTTCCCAAAGAAGCTTCGGATAGGGAGGGTTGGAGCAGGAGACGCAGGATATGCCCAAGCCCAGAAACCTAACTGCTAAGGTATTCTGACTAGTAGCATGTTCCACTCCTTCCTCACTCTTCCTGAAAACAGATTGGAGTACAATCCGCAGCAGAACATCCGGCTTCTTTCTGTCTTTCCCCAAAAGGTGGGCAAACAGAAGCAGCCAGCTGACTGATAAGGAATTTCAGCCCCAGAAATGAGCACATGATTAAGACTCACCAAACATTTGATGAATGCCAATACCATGGAAGGTAGTTTGTTTCACAAACTGTAAATAAAAGATGAGTTTACACCCAGG
>NW_006782914.1:191897-197233 GCF_000442215.2 Lipotes vexillifer
GGGAAAGAGACTTAATGATCAGTCAAAACAGGGCTCTAGAATATGCTGAACTGATAGTGTCAGAGACACCAGCAGATATTGCATCCATAAAAAATTAACAGATAATGGACATTAATACTTTGATTTTTGAGATATAAATCTGAATGAATGGACTGAAAAGCCAAATAGATAACAGCTGAAGTGATGGCTGGGAGATTCAGTCAAGGAATTATCTTAGAATGTGGCACAAAGTGATAAAAGAGATGGGAAATATAAAAGAGCAGGTAAGAAACATGAAGGATAGATCGGTAAGACCCAATACTTGTCTAACTGGTGATCCAGGAAGCAAAAATAGTGAGAATGGAGGTAAGAAATATTAGCGGGGGCTTCCCTGGTGGCGCAGTGGTTGAGAGTCCGCCTACCGATGCGGGGGACATGGGTTTGTGCCCCGGTCTGGGAAGATATCACATGCCGCAGAGCGGCTGGGCCCGTGAGCCATGGCCGCTGAGCCTGTGCCTCCAGAGCCTGTGCTCCGCAGCGGGAGAGGCCACAACAGTGAGAGGCCCGGGTCCCGCCAAAAAAATAAAAATAAAAATATTAGCGAAGAATGTCCCAGAATTGAAGAGGACCCCCTAAATTCTCAGCAGTATAAAGAGGTCGCACACAGGTATCTCAGCGGGGCCAATTCTTCACCCATTGAAGATGGACTTGATTTGGGAAGCAGTAAAAAGCCATTTGAAGCCAAGTGTGGTGGAAAAGTTGATGAAACTCAGTTCATATTGATGATGAGATGTAAATTAAATTAGATGTAAATTTAAAATATTGTTGCAAGGCTCATAAATTAGTTCTGAAGATGTTTGCCTCTACTATTAGCACCCACACAGATAGTTTAGCTAGTAGAATTTCCTGTTTTCTCAAAACTTCCTCTAGTTTCCTGGTATAAGGGTACACATTGCTACTTCCCAGCATAAGAGCATGTAAACAAATTAGAAGCCAGGGAGTCAAGTAAGAGAGCAATGTATCCTCTCATGTATCCTCTCTCATCATCCCCACCCCTACTTGCAGTTCCACCAGTGGATATTAATGCTTCCCAACATGAATCCATCTTCTTTGGTCTCGTTATCTCCAACCACCTCACTCAGTCCTACCTCCAAGTATTGCTAAAGCCCTCTCTTCTGCTCACCATCAAAATCCTAACCACATTTCAAGGCTCAGAACAAGTCCCACCTTTCACACAAAGGCTTGTTTGGCCACATCTCTATGCCAGTATCTCATCATGCTTGTGACGATATCATGCTTATTAGTTTTTCCTGCTCCTAGCCTGTAGGCTCCCCCAGAGCAGAAAGAGTGCCAGACATGTCTTTTGTGACCTCCGCAGAACTGCTCCAGGTGCCTGTTAAAATGAGAATACCCCCGGGAGAGAAAACAAGTGGAAGGATTAGCCCCCAGAAACTATTTTGGTGAGATGATTTCCTCTGACTGGGGAGAACGAAGTGGGTGGATAGGAAATGTGGGGAAATAACACAGAAAAGGAAGTGTGGGTGAAGAGGGGCCCTAGAGTTGTGTTCATGCCACCTCAGCATCTCACATGATCCCCAATTACTCTATGACACCAGGGTCACAGAATCGCTGACCTCTAGACCACCAAGGGAGCTTAGAGACTACCCCATTTCCCGGATCCTCAGAGTACCCAAGAGAGGTGCAGTGACCTGCCAGCAAGCATACATTTCTTCAGTGACCCTCAAGGACATTATCCCAGTTCAGAGCCTCTGCTCTTACCCGCTATTCCCAGGACTGTCCCTTATTAACCTATGCTCTTGTTGGAGACTGAAGACTAATAGCAATAACGACGTTTATTGAAATCTTACTGTGTGCTTCATATAGCTACTCTGATAAGGCCTCAACATGCTTTAACTCATTTCCTCCTCATAGTTACCCCATATCAAGAAACACTTTTAGTTTCACAATTTTTCTGATGAAGAAACTGAGGCAGAGCTGTAGCAGTGTAGCACACAGTGACAGAGAGTCCATCTGAACCCAAGAAAGCAAATGGCATGGGCAAGCATGCAGAAGGACCTTTGAGTTTCCCCTGTCAATTCTCTTCTCATTCTCTCAACCTGCAATGCCTTTCCCTCAACTTGATGTCTTGTAAAATAATACTCCTCCTTCAAGGCCTGCTCATTAGGCCATACCCAACCTTCCCAGGATAATCAGTCAGTTTCTCCTCTGTCCTGTCGTTGTTTACACCTCTGTTTGAACACCTGTAATCTGACTTATATTAATAGTAGTATAGGTGACTCTGTCTGGTCCAAATTAACTCCTTGAGGGCAAGGGCCTCATTTTGTTCACTGCTATATTCCTAGAGCCTAGAACACTAGCTGGGTCACTGCAGATACTACATTTTGGGAGTGAATACAGTAGTCTGCACATGCACTTGCTCTCCATGAGATGGGCTCCTCCGTGGCAGAAGCCCAGAGACCCCACGAGTCTTGATGCCCACTGAGGCTAAGTGCAGCCATGGATAGTGCCAATGTGAAGTGGGCCACAGATGGGATTTCAGGAATCAGACATGTCCCCCATTCTCCCCGTAAATATTTCTCACTGGCTGCATAATCTACCACCATACCATCAAGGCTTCATCCGTAGATTTGGGGTCCAGGTGAAAAGTTAAATGCCCAAAGGAAAGTTCATTCACTTGGAACCTGGAAATCATACTCCACTGGTCAGTGAAGGTGGTTTTGATCTGGAAAGAGCCTCTGGGACATTGGGAACCTGAGGTGGAAGGTGGATGAAGGAACCTGACTTAGGAGCTGTTAATTTGAAGTCTGTGAATGGGCTGCAGTGAGTCCAGAACCCAGTACTGTATTCAAAGCATACTGATTACTGAGTGTGTCTCTCCACAGCTTTCATTAGATTCTCAGAATGGGTCTGGGGCTCTAAAGAGAATGAGAAGAGCTAGAGAAGATGGCCGTTTGCACCTCACGTTCCCTGACATCCCAGATCAGCTCAGGACACCTGGGCCTACAGATGCCACTGGCTGGCCAAAGGCAGTGGTGCAGAAGGAAAGAACCAAGAAAGGTGAAGAGGGCAAAGGCATTGGGGAGGGCTATGAGGGGAAGCTAAGACAAAGGGTAGGAACGTTGGGCATCAGATACACAGCTAGAAGAGGTCATGTGGCCCAATACCCTTGTTTTACAGATAAGGAAAGGAGTTCCAGAGAGGTTAAGTAACCCCAGCACTTGGGGTCAGCCGGTGGCTCCCTTGCCAGAGATTGGCCCTGCTCTAGGCCATCTCTGTGGCCTCACAGTTTGTTCATTAAACAACAGATAAGCTCACAAGGAGAGGCCAGTATTGCTGCTGTTATCTGGCTCTTTGGGTGGCAGCTGCAGGCCTTTTCATTGCTGGAATTTGCCATTTGGAATCAGAGATAGGGTAGGGAAAACATTCCTCTGGGTACATGTGAACGCATCATTCTTTGATGACCCCAGGCCTAAAAAGCTTAACTTGCCAACCACTCATTCATTCACTTCACCAACATTTACTGGGCGCTTACTAGGTACAGGCACTCATGGTAGCCTCCTTGGGGGCCCCAGAGAGGAGTGAGATGTGAGGCTTTGCCTTGGAGGAACTTGTGCTGTGGTAACTATGAAAGGACGTCCCACTGCAGAGGCAGCTGGGGCTTCTGTGCAGGAGACGGGTTTGTTGCTGCCCTTAGAAGGACTTAATGACATCCAGGTAGGTGAGCCAAAGCAAGGCCACTTGGGACCTCGGTGTGGTAAATCTTGGACACCAAGGCTCAGGTATGGCTCTGAATCTCGCCGTAAGAAAGAGGTTCCGTGGCCTCTCTGACTGGTGGTATTGGGGCTGCCCTAAGTAGCCCCACTTGAGAACCTCCCACTGTTGCCCCCAGAGTCATGGAGTCACATAGCTCCATGTGCCAGAGAGACTTTGAAGCCTGAAGAACAACTGGTGCCCAGTTCCAGGGGTTTCACTTTCACCCTCATCTCAGTGTCCTGAGGTAGAGAATTCACATCGTCAACCAGGGCTCAGGGAGGCTTTGGCAATGAACAAGGTCACAGGGCTGTTTAACCACAGAGCTGAGACTTGAACTCAGGCCCATGACCCAAAATCCTGTTGCTGTGAAACTGTCACTTCTGCCTTTTCTCACCTCAGGTTAAAAGCCAAAACTGTACTGAAAAATCCCACTACTGATACCCTCTGATGCCAGACAACGTGTTAGATCTTGTACAAATGAGTTGAAAAGTGAAGTGGTAGGAAATCTCTTAGAGAAATGACTGCTGCTGTGGGAACGATACCCAGCGTGGGTATAATTTCTGCCTCTCCAGGAGACAGGCTCAGCCTGCTAGTGAGAAAAAGTATGGTTTAGATGTCAGGTAGCTCCTGTACAATAGGCTCTGAAGGCCCCATGGTGGGTCTCTGGTCTTTCAACATCCCCTCCCCTTGTCTCATGGCCTGAAAGGGCCATGATCTAGAAGGCTTTTCCAGTGGTCACTGCTGATTATACCTGAAAACAAACTCTCTTGGGACAGGATATCAGATACAGCCCATTGGGAAGACAACGGATTAGGTATCTGAGGGACAAGAGGGCACCCTCAGAGGGGCAAAGGTGAAAGCTGAAGTAAAAGGGCAGCCAAGGCCTGCTGGTGGTTGGCCAGTAAGCAATTATGAAGAAAAGCTCATTTCCACAGACATGCACTGAAGTCATGGGACCTCAAAGATGAGTAAGAAAGCCCCAGTCCTGCCTGATGCCCAAGAGCTTTGGGCCTGTGTGCTCATGTGAAATGTGGATTTTGGCAGCCTGTGCATTTACCGGAGAGGGAAACTTGCCCTTCATGCACCATTAATAGTCTTCCCTATGTGTTTGAAAAGCTAGTGGCTGAGGTCTTCCACTAGTGCCCTAAAGGGGAGTCCAGGCCAACCACACAATGTTTACCCCACCGGATTTCCCTTGTTGGTTTCTACAAGCTCTCCTGCTCCAGAATAAGAAATTTCCAGGGACTCACTTGGAAGTGTGTTGGGAAAAATGACTAAACCACCAGTGTCATGACCCCAATGCCAGGGCATGGAAATCAGATAGCAGAATGTGCACACAGTAAACCTTTCTCACTTTTAAGTGACCACTGGCATGTGACCTTACTTCCCCAGATCTCATGTGGTTGGTTCAGTTTTCAAGTGAGAGAACTGTACTACTGGAAGATCTCTGAGATTTTTTCCAGCTCTGACAACCTGTGTTTCCACAATGTAGGAGTTCATGGGCAGTTCTGCCTGTCACCTCAGAGACCTGTGGTCCTCACATGATGTCCTGGCTTCCAGAACCTTCCTCGGAACTTTCCCTA
>NW_006782914.1:197243-264953 GCF_000442215.2 Lipotes vexillifer
ACATTCATGCCTGAATGTAGCACCTTGCTCAGACAGGGTCCTTAATAAATGTTTGTTTAATGAAAGTCTCCGTGACTCTGAGTTATAGAGTGACTTGGCAGTCGAAAGCAAGAGTATCCCAGGACCCATGTCAAAGGGAAAGCAGGAGGGGTATTTACGCCAGGGAAGAGAAGGCTCAAGGAAGGCAAGGAAGAAGCAGATCTCTCCTGGGAGGCTTGCGGGGCAGAACCAGCAGAGCTGGGGTGACAAGGGGGAGACATGAGAGCTCCCAGGTACGATGCCTGTGGTTCAGTGAGGAGTCAGAGTGTGGGTAAAGAGACCCAAGAAATAAGGCTGACTAAGGATAAATCTGGAAGCCTTGCAGTAACTGGAAGCAAAAAAGGGTTTTTAACAGGGGACTGATGTAATGAAAACTGAGTTGAAAACAATCTGGCAGCGGTGTGCAGGATGAACTGAAAGGGAAGGTCTGAGAGGAAGAACATCAGAGAGGTTACAACGGGGAATAAAATCTGGACAAAGGTGGAAACAGTACAAACTCAGGTAACAGGTTTGTAGCGAGCATATGCAAAGGTCTGGACGCTGTTCTAGGAGCGGGATACGGTTATGAAAGAGGTAGACCCAGATCCCCAGCCTTGGGAAACTCATCTTCCAGGAGAGGAAAGAGTAGGAAGGAGATGACTTTTAAGAATTAATGCCTCATTTTATTAGGTAAGGGATTTGAGGAAACATACACATCCAACTCAGAAGGATAAATATAAATGATTTAATCTATTCTCTTTAACATCCCTTTAGATGAAGCAATGAATTGTGTAGGGCTGATCCTATAAAGTCACTCATAGTCAGCTTAAGGCCTGACACTAGAGCATGACTAGGCACAGGCAGCTGCAGAAAGGACTCCCACACCAGGTCCAAGCGTGCAGCTCCTTGAAGTTTGTGGCACTTGATTCAGATAATTAGTAATGGCTGCGAATGGGCTGGGCCCACGGAGAAGTGTTTTGTTTGGCATCATACCTGAAACTTTGAGGAGTCCTGGGCTCTATAACGTCTACCCATCTCCACAGCTGTGTCACCCGTGTAGCCCTTAAAGTCATTAAACCTTGGGAATGCCAAGAGTGGAATGAGGGTCCACCAGGAATCCCCAATTTGGGGGGAGTTTTCCCAACAGGGGCTTTTGAAAACAACTGGGTATTAGAGATTTCGAGGTAAGTTTTGGAAAAAGTCTAGAAGGCAGATATGGATTTGTCTTCAACTGATCACTGAGAATAGTCTTTGATCATCAATGGAGCAGAGGGTAGGGTTAAGGTCCATTACAAAAATTAAGATATGGGCCTGAAGGTAAAGGAAAATCTTGTGTCAGAGACAAGACATTTTTAGGGAATATCCCTAGAACTTTGTGATGACGTTTTTTTTAAAATTCATTTATTTTATTTATATTTGGCTGCTTTTGGGTCTTCGTTGCTGTGCGTGGGCTTTTCTCTAGTTGTGGTGAGTGGGGGCTACTCTTTGTTGCAGTGCACGGGCTTCTCATTGCGGTGGCTTCTCTTGTTGAGGAGTACAGGCTCTAGGCGCACAGGGTTTAGTAGTTGTGGCACACGGGCGCTAGGAATTGTGGCACACGGGCTCAGTAGTTGTGGCGCACGGGCTTTGTTGCTCCATGGCATGTGGGATCTTCCCGGACCAGGGCTCGAACCCATGTCCCCTACATTGGCAGGCGGATTCTTAACCACTGCGCCACCAGGGAAGTCCTATGATGACATATTTAGGCTGGGACAGCGGGTGAATATTCCTAGAGGGTAGGAAAGTAAGGGGAAGGGGTAAGCAAAACAGCAACAACAACAACAACAACAAAACCCAATATTTTGAAGTTGAATGACTGGGAAAATGATGTATGAGACGGTTGGGGTGGGAGGAGGAGGTCAGGAGGAAGTCAATGGTTTTGGTTTTAACCATAAGTGTGGAGTGATGGTGAGGCATCTAGGTGCTGATGTTCATAGGCACTTGAGGCTTCAGATATGGAGTTAAAGAAAGAGGATTGGGCCAAGAAGGGAATTGGGGGTGGGGTACCCACACAGCAGCAAGAGCTGAAGTCAGGAAAAGAAATGAGTTCTCAAAAGGAGTATGAAGCCGAGGGCTAAGCTCTTAGGCTGGGAAATGCTCAGGGTTCAGGGACTGCAGGGGGGCTAGGAACAGGTACAGAGGAATAAGAAGGAGCAATGGGAGAAAAGGAAAAGCCTATCACATCAGCCACGGGCAAACCGATACAAGAAGGAGAAATGGCCAAATGGGTCCAAAGCCACAGACTGAGATCAGAAGAACAAAGATGGAGGGGGAAAAAGTATGGATTAAGAGGTGGGAAGGTTGTATGTAACCTCTGAGGGACTGGTATCATGAGTGTAGTGAAAGCAGAAGCCAGAAATTAAGAGGCAATGGGTATAAAGGAAATGGTAACAGTAGGTATGGGTTATTTATTTGGAAGAAAAAGAAGTTAACCTGCAAAGAGGAGAGGAGGAAGCCAGAGATACAGAAGGAAAACGAGGAGAGGCCTGTATCATGGCAGCCAGGAAAAGAACCAGGCATGTAGTGAGGGGAAGCAGAAAGTGGTTTGGGTTAAAAGAATGGGCTTTCAGCTCCCACAGATTGGTGCTCACCTCCCACTTTACCACTTGCTTTGACATGCTGAGGCTCAGTTTCCTCATCTGTAAAATGGAGGTATAATGTATTGAACTCATTCCAAAAGGTCGTTGTGATGATTGAGCCCTAATGCATGTAGAGCACTTGGTGAAACATTCCAGGTGAGAGTGAAACTGATGCTACAGCTATCAGGTCTTGGCCACACTCTTCAAGGGACTGTTGACACCACATCCAGGTTGTTTGTTCCCCTTGTAAAACAGCAGTAACGGTTGTCATAATATTTTTTAAAAAAGAAAAAATTACTTTGTGGAGATCCGTGCCTTTTGGACATTCTCCAGCTTCTACCTTCCTCTCTGTCTCTATTATTGTAGCATCCCAGCCATGCCTCCTTGTTCATTAGAGATGCTGGCACTTAGCCATGATCAGCCTCTTCTGGTCTCCTGATAGCTCTTGGGCCAACCCTCCCCAGCTTTCTTTGTAAACTCACCTTTTCTTACAAGATTTATCCTCCTCTATTCTGTCATCAAATTTTGGTGTCCCTTAAGACACCCTTCTCAGTCTATACAGTCTCCATAGCTCATATGTCAGCTCAGACACCTCCCCTGAGTTATAGACCGTATATCACCACTTGGATGTTCCAACAATTCCTCCAGCTCAAAATTTCCAAAATCTAAAAGAATTCTCCACACCTCAAAACTGGTCCAGGCTCAGAGAATGGCACACCACCCCTCTAGGTACACAGTCTGGAAACTTAGGAAACATACTTAACACTTTCCTCTCTCCTTACATCATTAGATTTAAATCGTGAGAGTCATGCCAACTTAGTGAACCTGTCTATTTGTCTCTATTTCGACCTCCTAAGACCATGGTGACTCCCTCTCTTACCTGAAAAACTATGGAAGCCTCCCAGCTGCTCTCCTTCACCCACTCCAATACCCCTCCCTCCATCGTATTTTTCCCACTGCAGCCAAAGTGATTCAGATTTTTAAAATGTAGATATGACTTTGCTGATCCCCTGCTTAAAGCCCTTCATTGGCTTCTCATTTCTCTTAAGACAAATTCTAACTTTTCTAATGCACCTGCAAAGCTCTGCAGAGGTGTCCCCTGTCGCCATCGCAAACCCCAATACACCGCATACTGCCCCTGCTCTCTGGGGCCCAGGCCACCAGCTTTCTTCCTGTTCCTTGCTGACCCTTCTTTCTGCTTTGCATCATGTTCGCCCTCCCCCTGCTCCCATCCGTCCCAGGCTACCAGTTCCATTCCACAGCCCCTCCCTGGGACAGGACACTCTGCAGCCACAGGCCTCCCTGCCCGCAAATGGATGTTCTCACTCACTTGGGGAACCATTCAGTAAAGATCTGTAACTCCTCCTCCAAGACCCTGTCTGTTAGCCCCTGGGGGCTGATCACATCTGTCTTGCTCCTTGCGAGAGCCCCAGGAGGCAGCCCCCTGTCAGTGGGGACCCAAATCAGAAAGTGTGGCAGGGAGAACCAAGGTGGCTGGATCACGTTCCTCTGGGAGTGGGGGCAAGAAAGAGAGACAGACCAGGTGTACTGGAGAGAATGAGAAGGAGGGTAGGCTTGGTACCCGGCTGGACAGGTCGCCTCCATGCTGCAAGGTAGAATTTGGTAGGGTCTGGCCAAGCCGGGCAGCACTTCTGCAAGGTGAGAGCCTGCCTTCCCACCCTGGCAGAGGGTCAGGGCTGTATCAGGGCATCTGGGAGCCCCTTTTGGTACTGCAAGGCCCAGAGTACATCCTGACCCCAAAGCACTAGGATACCCGGGTTCTGCTGTGCCCCCAGCAGACTTTGCCCTGGCTCAGACTGGGGACTCTAGCCTGGCATTTCCTTATCCTGAGGTTGTGGGGCATTAAGGTGTCAGGATATCTGTAGTACACATAGCATGGGAGCACAGGCCTGGTTCATCTGGAGGCCAAAGCCCCTGCTTAGGGCCAGGCACCTAGCGTGGGATGCCCCAGTGAATGAGACCACTTTGCAAACAAATGCCTCGAAAGCCAGGTATTTGAGATGGCTTTTGAAGGCCTGTGGCACTTTAGGGCCACACGTGTGTATATGTATGTTTGAGGGTGAGCGGAGGGTATTCCTGGCACAGGGGACATATAAGTAACCTCTCTGAAGTTCTAGGACCTTCCTCCATTCCTGTACCACACCCCAAAGGCCTATGTTCAACCTGTCTGTGTGACCCATTGGAATGTTCTACTGGACAGGAAAACCAATGTGCAAGGAGGAGAGAATCTTTAAGGATCTTTCCAGCTGTGCATTCAGAGATCTAAAAAGCTAACTCCTTTAAAGGGAGTCATTCTGAATAGCCTGGAAATGAACATAAATGACTGAAAGGTCCCTGAATGTTGAGACCAAATGAATCCCATACCAGGCACCAAATGGCATGATTCAGAGCATGGGCTCTGGAGACAGACTCCGTGGATTCCAATCCCATCTCCACGACAAACAAGCTCAGTGCCCAAGGGCAAAATACATACCCACACTCCAGTTTCCTCATTTCATCCTCATTTGTAAAATGGGTACCATCATACTTAGCTCACAGGGTTGTTTTGAGGATGAATGACTTAATATTTGTAAAGTGCTGGGAACAATGTCTGACACACAGCAAATGCTATGTAAGCATTAAAAAAAAAATTCTTTTGGGTCTTTAAATAGTGCTCTTTTAGGCATCTTTATGACATACTTTTGAGCAAGATGAGGAACCAGGCTTCTTTGCCCCATCAAACTTTTCGAAATACAGGCAGCGCTAACTTTGCACAGTAGTGCAGGACAGTAAAAATGACCATGCAAACTGAAACTATGCAAGGTAATCTTAAAAATCAAGAAAAAAAAAATACAACTGTACTGTGACCTTTAAAAATTTTGTTGAAACATGGAAAACTCTCTTAGTATAGGTTTTAAGCGTATATGGAAGTGAAAAAAATAGTAAAACCAATATTTTAATACACGGTAATTTAAAACACTAGAAACATTGCAATTCTTAGTGTTTTTTTTTTTCTTTGTAAAAAAAACTCAGCAAGAGTATTGAACAGTTCTTGCTGCCTTCTTTTTGTAGAACTTAGAACACTGAGGGAACATCTTTTCTATGCCTTGGTGAACTGTCATACTCCTTTATAAAGTTGCATAAGCTTCCAACGTTTTATACTTTGTGCTTTCAACATTGTAACATCTCTCTGAGAGTTTGTTAAACGTGAAGTTTTTGCCCGCATCACTTCCTCTAGGACATCTTTCTCCTTTTTGTCACAACCACTTTCTTCACTTAAGCTTTTAACACTGGTTTCAGGTTTCATCAATATAAACAGAAATAGTGAGGGTCCTGACTGGCAGAAAGTCACAAGGAGCTTACTCAGAATGACGTAAAATTCCACTCTAGAAATTAAAAACCTAAAAACTCAACCTGTTCAAAGAAGCTGTTCATTAACAAAGGAACCAGATGATAGCAGACACATTGCTGACATTTCAGTCTCAACTTATATATATTTAAAAAAAGAAAAAAACTGCCCAACATATGTGCAGGCAGTTTTAGTGCCTTGCACTTAACTGTTAAAGATTATTTAAATGGTAGAATAATAGGATGAATCAGTATAATGAATCAAGCAACTGAATGAATTCAACTATGTCATGAAATTTCTATACTTGCCAGAAATGGATCTTTGATTGTGTACCTAAGATCTCATATAAATCAGAAGAGAAATGTAATTATATATTCTTCAGGAACCTGATGAAAGTTATGGCTTCTTTCCCCCATATTAAGTGCAGCTGAGCAGATACAACATTTTACGCAGCATTTCAGGGAGTTCACAGAGCCCCCGAAATCCACTTAGAAGTCCTGGTTAAGAATCTAGAACTCTATTACTACGTAAAACCCAGCCAAAGTCTGTTGCAGAGACATTGCAAGTCTTGGGAACTTAGAGCACTTTCCAAGAGAAGGTAATCCTTGGAGTGGTCACCGGGGACCAGGAACTGAATGGAATGGTTGCTCTTTCCTTTACACAAGGCTATTCGATCTAAGTCTCTTCAACAAACCACCATCCCTGAAACTCTATTCTGAGAGTATAGGTATTGGAAAACCTTACTGAAAATAAAGACTCAACATTCCGTTGTGGAAAAACACAGCAGAGGGGAGTGGCCAAGACTGACGGAGTAGGAAGACCCTGAGCTCACCTCCTTCCATGGGCACTCCAAAATTGTAAGTATTTACAGAGCAACTATCCATGAAAGTGATCTGAAGGCTAGTAGAAAAGATCTCTACAGCTAAAGATATAAAGAAGGAACTATAATAGGACAGGTAAGAGGGGCATATATGGAGTATAGTCAAGACCCATACCACCAGGTAGGTGACCCACCAACAGGTGGATAATTACAATTGCAGAGGTGCCCCCCAATAAACCAGTGGTCTGGGGCTCACACTGGACTCCCCAGCCTGGGGTGGGGGTGGAGGTCCTACGCTGGGAAGACAAGCCTCCAGAACATTTGGCTTTGAAGGCAAGTAGGGCTTGCTTTCAGGAGACCCAGAGGGCTGTGGGAAATAGAGACTCCACTCTTAAAGAGTGCACACAAAGCCTCACATGCCCTAGGACCAAGGGCAGAAGCAGTAATTTGAAAGGAGCTTGGGTCAGACCCAATGGCTGATCTTGGAGAGCCTCCTAGAAAGGCAGGAGGCAACTGAACCTCAACCTGGGGATGAAGACACCAGCAGCAGCCATTTTGGGGAGCACATCCCACCACAAGGACGCTGGTGCTGGTAAGCACAATTTTGAAATCCTCCCTCTAGCTTATTAGCACCAGGACCTGGCCCATCCCCACTAGCACATTGGCACTAGGCCTGGAACCTCCCAGGCCAGGAAGCTAGCTGGGTGGGGACACAGCCTCACTTACCAGCAGGCCGGCAGCCCTAGGAACCCCTGAGCCTCTAGCCACCCTGGGATCTGGCCCTACCCACAAATGGGCTGGCACTAGCCCTGGACCCAGCTTCACTCATCAGGGAGGCACCAACCCTGGGATCCCTTGGGCCCCAGCCCTGCCCATGTACAGGCCAACCTCAACTCTGGGACCCCTGGGGCCCTGCAGCTAGAGACCCCAGAACCCATCTCTGCCCACCAGTGAGCTGGCAGTAACTCAGAACTTGGCTTCACCCACCAGTGGGTGGACACCAGACTTAGGACCCCCTGGGCCACAGCCCTGGGACAACCAAGGCCCTGAAGCCAGCTGTGTCAGGATCCAGTGTACTCACCAAGGGGCCAACACCAGCTATGGGACCCCTGGGCCTATAGCCAGAGAACCCAGGACCTGGCTCTGCCCATCAGTGGCATGGCAGTAGCTCCAGGACCTGGCCTCACTAGTGGGTGGGCACCAGCCCTGGGAAACCTTGTGCCTGAGCCCCACCCACCAGCTGGCAAAACAACAACTCCAGGATCACAGCAGCCCCACAGCCAGCCATGTCAAGACCCAGCCTACCCACCAGCAGGCAGGCACCACCTCAGGATGCCCCAGGCCCTGGCCCTGGCCAACAGCAGACCTACAGCAGCTCCAGGTCACCTTGAGCCCCTCAGCCAGCCATGTCAGGATTTGGCTATAAAATATATGTCAAAAACAATAAATGTTGAGGGGAGGGAGAAAATGCAGAGTTGTTAAAAGGCATTCAAGCCTTTAAAAAATCAGCAACTTAAAATGACTATATATATATATATATATATATAACAGAAAAAAGAGGAAGGAATCCACACATAACACTAAAAATAGCCATTAAATCACAAGGGAATAGAGCAAAAGAAGAAAGGAACCAAAAAAAAACAAAAACAAAACAAAACAAAACAAAACATCACAAAACAAGCCAAAGAAAATTAACAAAATAGCAATAAGTACATACCAATGAATAATTATTTTTTTATCTTTTTTTTTTTTTTTTTTGGCTGTGCTGCGCAGTATGTGGGATCTTAGTTCTCCAACCAGGGATCAAACCTTTGACCCCAGCAGTGGAAGCACAGAGTCTTAACCAATGGACCACCAGGGAAGTCCCCATTTTTTTTTTTTTTAATAATTACTTTAAATGTAAGTTGACTAACTGCTCCAATCAAAAGACACAGAATGGCTGAGTGGATATGAAAACAAGACCCATATATATGCTGCCTACAAGAAACTCATTTCAGATCTAAAGAAACACACAGACTGAAAGTGAGGGGATGGAAAAAGATATTTCATGCAAATGGGAAAGAAAAAGAAAGCGAGTGCTTATATTAGACAAAATAGACTTTAAAATAAAGACAGTTACAAGAGACAAAGAAGGACATTACATAATGATCAAGGAATCAATCTAACAATAAGTCATAACAATTAGAGATGTATATGTACCCAACTTGGGAGCACCTAAATACATAAAGTGAAATATTAACAGACATAAAGGGAGAAATTGACAGTAATACAATAATAGTAGTGGACTTTAACACCCCACTTACATCAATGGACAGATCATCTAGACAGAAAATCAGTAAGGAAACACTGGCTATAAATGACACATTACACCAGAATAACTTAACAGATCTATAGAACAGTCCATCAAAATGCAGCAGAACACACATTCTTTTCTAGTTCATGTGAATCATTCTCTAGGATAGATCACACCCTAGGCTACAAAACAAAGTCTCAGTAAATTTAAGAAGATTGAAATCAAATCATGCATCTTTTCCCACCACAAAGCTAGGAGAATAGAAATCAATTACAAAGAAAAAACTACAAAATACACAATATAGGGCTTCCCTGGTGGCGCAGTGGTTGAGAGTCCGCCTGCTGATGCAGGGGACACAGGTTTGTGTCCCGGTCTGGGAGGATCCCACATGCCACAGAGCGGCTGGGCCCGTGAGCCATGGCCGCTGAGCCTGTGTGTCCAGAGCCGGTGCTCCGCAATGGGAGAGGCCACAACAGTGAGAGGCCCACGTACCACAAAAAACAAAATAAACAAAAAAAACACACCACAATATAGAGGCTAAACAATATGCTACTAAACAACCAATGGGTCACTGAAGAAATCAAAGAGGAAATTTAAAAAATACCTGGAAACAAAGGAAAATGAAAACAGAAAGAAATCATGAAAACAGAGCAGAAATGAAAGAAATAGAGACTAAAAAAAAAAAGAAAATATCAATAAAACTAAGAGCTGGTTCTTTGAAAAGATAAACAAAATTGGAAAATCTTTAGCCAGACTCATCGAGAACAAAGAGGGCCCAAATCAATAAATCATAAAGAGAAGTTACAACAGGACACCACAGAAATACACAGGAACATAAGAGATTACTACCAACAATTATATGTCAGTAAGATTGACAACCTAGAAGAAATTAACAAATTCCTAGAAATGTACAATCTTAGCAACCTAGAAGAAATTAACAAATTCCTAGAATGTACAATCTCCCAAGAGTGAATCAGGAAGAAATACAAAATATGAGCAGACCAATTACCATTAGTGAAATTGAATCAGAAAAAAAAAAAACTCCCAACAAACAAAAGTCCAGGACCAGATGGCTTCATGGGTGAATTCTACCAAAGAGTTAGAAGATAGTTAACACTCATTCTTCTCAAATTATTCTAAAACTTTTCAGAGGAAGAAACACTTCCAAACTCATTCTACAAGGCCAGCATCACCCTGATATCAAAACCAGATAAAGATAACACACAAAAAGAATATTACAGGCCAATATCACTGATGAACATAGATGAAAAATTCCTCAACAAAATACGGGCAAACCAACGTCAACAATACATTAAAAGGATCGTACGTCATGATCAATTGGGATTTATCCCAGGGATGTAAAGATGGTTCCATATCTGCAGATCAATCCATTTGATTCACCACCTTACCAAACTGAAGAATAAAAATCATAAGATCATCTCCATAGAAGCAAAAAATCTTCTGACAGAATTCAACATCCATTTATAATAAAAACTCTCAACAAAGTGAGAACAGAGGGACCATAACTCAACATAATAGGCCATATATGACAAGCCCACAGCTAACAACATACTCAGTGTTGAAAAGCTGAAATATTCTTCTCTAAGATCAGGAACAAGACAAGGATGCCCACTCTTACCACTTTTATTCAGTATAGTTTTGGAAGTCCTAGCCACAGCAATCAGAGAAGAAAAAGAAATAAAAGGAGTCCACATTAGAATGGGAGAAGTAAGACTGTCACCGTTTGCTGATGATTTGACACTACACATAGAAAATCCTAGCGACACCACCAAAAAACCAAAAAACAAACAAACAAACAAAAAAAACTAGGGCTCATCAGTGAATTCAGTAAAGTTGCAGGAGACTTCTGCAAGAAATCTGCAGAAATCTGTTGCACATCTATATACTAAAAAGAAACTAACAGAAAGAAAATTTAAAAAGCAATCCCATTCACAACCACATCAAAAAGAATAAAATACCTGGGAATAAATCTAAGGAGGTAAAAGACCTATACTTGGAAAAGTATAAGACACCAATGAAAGGAATTGAAGATGACACAAACAGCTGGAAAGCTATATTGTGCTCATGGATTGGAAGAACTAATAATGTTAAAATGATCATACTACCCAAGGCAATCTACAGATTCAATACCAGCTAGAAGGGTGGGATAGGGAGGGTGAGAGGGAGGGAGATGCAAGAGGGAAGAGATATGAGGATATATGTATATGTATAACTGATTCACTTTATTATAAAGCAGAAACTAACACACCACTGTAAAGCAAGTATACTCCAATAAATTGTTAAAAATAAAATAATAAAAAATAAATTAAAAAACAAAAAAACCCCACACCCATAACATTCTTCAAAGAACAAGAACAAGTAATTCTAAAATTTGTATGGAAACAAAAAAGACCCAGAATAGCCAAAACTGTCTATCTTAAGAAAGAAGAACAAAACAGGAGGTATCCCACTCCCTGATTTGAAACTATACTACAAAGCTATAGTCATCAAACTAGTATGGTACTGGCACAAAAAACAGACACATAGATCAATGGAACAGAATGGAGAGTGCAGAAATGACTCATACTCATATGCGCAATTAAGCTACAACAAAGAGCAAAGAATATACAATGGGGGAAAAGACAGCCCCTTCAATAAATGGTATTGAGAAAACCAGACAGCTACATGCAAAAGAATCAAACTGGACTACTTTCTCACACCATATACAAAAATAAATTAAAATGGATTAAAGACTTCAAAGTAAGACCTGAAACCATAAAACTTTTAGAAGAAAACACAGACAATAAACTCTCTGACATCAGTTTTAGCAGTATTTTGGGGGATATGTCTCCTCAGGCAAGGAAAACAAGAGCAAACAAATAAATGGGACTATGGCAAAAAATCTTTGGTACAGCTAAGGAAACTATCAGCAAAATGATCACCTACTGAATGGAAGAAGATATTTTCAAATGACATATCCAACAAAGGTTAATCTTCAAAATATACAAAGAACACATACAATTCAACATCAAAACACAAACAACCCAATTATAAAATGGACAGAGGATCTGAATAGACATTTTTCCAAAGAAAACATGCAGATGGCCAACAGGCACATGAAAAGATGCTCAACATCTCTAATCATCCAGGAAATACAAATCAAAATCACAATGAGATATCACCTCACACCAGTCAGAATGGCTATCATCAAAAAGAGAACAAATAAGTATTGGTGGGGATGTGGAGAAAAAGGAACCCTTGTGCACTGTTGGTGGGAATGTAAATTGTTGCAGCCACTATGGAAAAAAGTATTAGGGTTCCTCAAAAAATTAAAAATAGAAATACCTGTGACTCAGCAATTCCACTTCTGGGTATTTACGGAAGAAAATGAAAACACTAATTCAAAAAGATATATGCACCCATATGTTTATTGCTGAATTACTTACAACAGCCAAGATATGGAAGCAACCTAAGGGCTCATCAACAGATGAATGGATAAAGAAGATGTGGTGTGTGTGTGTGTGTGTGTGTGTATGTGTGTGTGTGTGTGTGTATAAAATGGAATATTACTCAGCCATAAAGAAGAATGAACTATTACCATTGGTGACAACATAGATGGACCTAGAGGGTATTATGCTAAGTGAAATAAGTTTGACAGAGAAACACAAATACTATATGATTTCACTTATATGCGGAATTTAAAAACCAAAACAAATATAACTAAACAGAAAGAAAGTCATAGGTACAGAGAAAAAACAGGTGATTGCCAGAGGGGAGGGGTCTGGGGGAGGAAAAATATAGGTGAAGGAGATTAAGAGGTACAAACTTTTAGTCACAAAGTAAGTGAATTATGGATATGAAATGTACAGTGTGGGAATATAGTCAATAATTATGTAATATCTTTCTATGGTGACAAATAACAACTAGATTTACCATGGTGATTATTTTGAAATGTATAAAAATATCAAATCACTATGTTGTGTACCAGGAACCAACATAGTGTTGTAGGTCAATTATACCTCAAAAACAAACTCATAGAAAAAGAAATCAAACTTGTGGCTACCAGAGGCAGGGGGTGGAGGGATGCAGAATTAAATGAAGGTGGTCAAAAGGTACAAACTTCCGGTTATAAGATAAATAAGTACTAGGGATGATAAAGTACAATATGATAAAGGTAACTGGGAGGAAGATGCAAGAGGGAGGAGATATGGGGATATATGTATACGTATAGCTGATTCACTTTGTTATAAAGCAGAAATTAACACACCACTGTAAAGCAATTATACGCCAATAAAGCTGTTTTAAAAAAGATAATTAACACTGCTGCATCTTATATGTGATAATTGTTAAGAGAGTAAATCCTAAATGTTCTCATCACAAGAAAAAAATATTTTTTTCTATTTCTTTAATGTTATATCTGTGTGAGATGATGGATGGTCAGTAAATCTATTTTGATAATCATTTCAGAATGTATGTAAGTCAAATCATTATGTTGTACACCTTAAACTTATAAACTGCTGTATGTCAATTACATCTAAATAAAGCAGAAAAAAATATGCTTTCCAAGAAAAAAAAAAAGAAGAGAAAACCACATCAGAATCAGCAAATCAAACTGAAAATTGTCCTGCACAGGAGACCAGCTGTTGTGGGGAGCTCGGTTGCTGAGTGGCACCTGAGCCTACTGCTGGTGGCATCAACTATGTCCTCTCTTTTCCTCCTGCTTCCCCACTTCTTTTTTCTTCCTCTCCTTTTATTCTTCCTCTCCTATTCTTCTTTCCTACTGCCTCTGTCATAGGCCCATGTGCACTGCTTCATCAAGTCCATGGTGCAAGAGATTTTAAGCTTCGTCAAAGCCAATAGGAAAAGATTGTCCTGAGTGAATCATGTTGAATTCAATAGACAACCTGAGAATGCCTCAGTGATGCCCATGAAACACCTTCTTACTGAAGAAGCTTACCCTTTGGGGGAAGTAATTTTGAGCAAGGAAGAATATTGGGGAATGCTTTTTTAAAAAATTTATTTGGCTTGAAGGGAAAAAGATTGCCTAAACAAAATCTGCTGATGAAGTCATAGAATGACTCCACCTCTGGAATGAGCTTCATTTTCATGTATTTTGGTAAGAAATTTGGCTCTCAATTGGGAATTCAGTCACTCTACCCACTCAAGGGCAAGATGATAAGGTTCTATCAGACCAAGCGTCTAAACGAACCTGAGACTCTACCAAGGTCAGAAATGCTGCACTTCAAGCCAAAAGATCTGTCTTGGGCTTGCTTGTTTTGACTTGTAACTACAAATTTGTCTTGTCTAAGTGTCCAATCACATTATAAAACAGAACGCCCATCTCTACAGTACAGCATCCTCTGAAGTAAGAGGAGTCGTTAATGTACATTTTGGGGGATTCTCTAATTTTTCTGACCCTCTGATTTCCACAGGACTTTAAGTTGCTTCCCCTGAGTTCAAGCAACGCAAGATGGTTTTGGAAGTGCTGAACCCAAGGCATTATAACATCACCAGCATGGTGACCGAAGCTGCACCTGTTGCCAGCATTGCAATCCTGCTGCTCACTGGCTTTCTTCTCTTGGTTTGGAATTATGAGGACACATCCTCAATACCAGGTAAGTCAGTCATTTATTTCTGTACCTAAGAAGATTGTTTTCTTGGGCTTTTGATCCATGAGGGTAAAGGAAATTTTGCAAAACGATGAAGAGCAAACCTGGGAAGATGGCTGAAGGCCATGGCACATAAGCAAATGAGGACTCAGGTGAAAAAATTTTAGCCAATTATCTGCACATGTTTATTGAAAACATTAAAACAATATCTTACATAATCCCTTCCGGTCTCCACTTCGCTTTGGTAGAATAGACTTGGCACTAGTATCCTTTAAAGTAAGTTTAAGATGGAGTGGAGCAAGGTAAAATTCCAGGATTGGTTTTTTTTTTCTTTTGATTCAAATTCATTCCAGTTTTGCTCTAAAGGTGAAAAAGTCTCTGGAATGCCTTCTATACTCCTTTCTGTCTCCCTCCCACTTTACCTCATCCATGTCCTCTGCCCTCTCTCTTTTTTGAACTTATTCCTTCTCTTTATCCCATTCTTCATTTTTCTTTTATTCTTGGGAATGGTGGTTATGTTGGTGACATCATAAGGGCTGGATGGGACCTGGACAGCGGGAGAAAATTGGGGACCACTATAGTTCCCTTGAAAACCTAAAAAAAACTTCCACAAGCTCTGTGGGTCAATCAAAAGTAGAGTATAATATAATTATCCAGATAATTCCAGTAGAAACCCCATCACTCCACACTACCAGATTAACTCAGAATTCTCAGAAATATCAGACGGTTTTTTAGTTTTCAGGGAAAACTCCTCATAGCAGGCATCTGTCCCCAGTTCCATAAGATATCCATAAGATATCCGATAAGGCTTTATTTCAAGAGCAGAGTCATTACACACTTTCAAGCGTCGTGGGCCTCTTCACAGAGTGATGTCGAGTGGGAGTGTGGCGCTGCTGCAAAGTGCCCTGGGTCTGGATTCTCTATCGTTTTCCAGAGAACTGACTCTCTCTCTGCCCAATTCAGCCTGGTATTTTAGTTTACTTTAAGGCCCAATGGAATGGAATGTTTAGTTTGTTTTGTTCTCTATACCTGATGGGGGTCTGAAGGAAGACTGTTCCACAGTCTTTTAACTTGAACCCCTTCCCCACCACTGCTCCTTCCTCACCGGATTTCTCCTCCCCCAGTGTGCACCCAAGTCAGGGTCCGTGAAAGGTAGAGGTGAGGGAGGAGGTATTTTTTAACAACTCCCCCCAGGTGTTTATGTTGCAGGTGATAGTAGAACTCCCTTGGACCTTTGGGGAGAGGCAAACACAAGAACTGGCATCCTTGAAGCCCTGGACCAGGAGCCTAGGTGGTAGCTCACCCTGTCCACCACCTCTGGGCTGGGGACATCATGCTGTCATACACTGATAGTCTATGACACTATCACATAGTCCTGTGGTTCTCAGCCCTGCCTGAGGAGGGTCCCCATGTGGGTTTTTGTTTTTTTTAACATCTTCCCAGGTGGCTTTCCTGAGCAGTCAGGGTTGAGAGCCACAGAATGGAGCCCAACCCGTTCATTTGACAGAAGGGGAAACTGAGCCTCAGAGAAGGGCTCTGCCTTGCCCAGGCAAACCGTTGTGACAAGTATGAGTAACTGTGGAGTTCAAACTCCTCATTTCATGGGGGAGGGGTTAAAGCCACAGAAGGGAGATGGCTTGCCAGCATCTCAACTGGAAGGAAAGTGGCAATAGGGGGAGCAGAGGAACCACCAGGAAGACCTAAATCCCAGGGAGATGATCATTTTGCTACCAGGGAGCTTATAGTTCCATGCTTTCCTTGGGAAAATGTGAGGTCTGGTCAGAACCTTCTAGTTCTAGAAACCTCTGGCCCAGGCTGAGATCCCATGACTCCTGGTTGGGGAAGGGAAGGTGAGGACACTGGCCTAGTTGGATGGGTCTTGCTGACCAATACTTCTGAACTCCTTTTGCCAGATCCCTCCAATCACTGGCTCTCTGGGTTCTTAGCTTTATACATATGGGGAATCTCAGGGTCAGTGAAGCCAAAGAGTTGAGAGGGTACAATGAGCCAAAGCCCTCTAGTAAGTTACGGTTTTCAAAGCAGTTTCACACCCACTTTCTCTTGTGAAGCTCTGGGCACTCTGGTGAGTTGAGTGTGTTGATGCCTATTTTACAGATGAAGAAACTGAGACTTAAAGAGGCTAGGTGTCCATAACTAGTAAGTGATGAAACTGGGACTCAAATCTAAGCTCCTGAGAGGCCCTGCATTATCAGGTGATGGGGACAGGGGGGTCGAGGAGTGTGCAAAGGTGACACACATAGGCAGAGGACTTAGTGCCAGCGAGGGCCGGGAGGGTTTGGAGAGGAAAGAATCATTCCTATTTGGGGGTTTTGTAAGCTTCAATTTGGGGAAACTGCCCCAGTTCACTGATCTCTGCTAGGACTACAGTTACCTGGCACCTGGCAGCTCTCCCTTCCCCAATGATACAGGGCGATGCCCAACCTTGCACGTGGGTCCTCTCCCCCAGAGGCCCTCTCTGTCCTGGGCACCACATTCTTTATGGGAGCACTGGAAAAAAAGGACATGGCAATAGTCTCCTTCTGTCCATTAAAAATACAGAAAATGCACAAATAAACATGTCATCACAGACGAGGACAAGAATTAGGATGTTAGCATCATCCTGGAAACTCCTCTTGTGCCTTTTCAATCATACCCTCTCTCATTTCCAGAAGTAAACAACCTTCTATTTCTTAACGATCGCTCTCCTGCTTTTTAAATAGATTTTTCACCTAATTTCATATTCCAAACAACAAACTTTAGTTTTGCCTGGTTCTACATGCCTTAGCAATAGAATCCTACATTATTCATCTGTCTTGCTTTTTTGCTCACTTTTTTGCCTGTGGGTTTCATCCAGGTTGTGGCATGCAGCTGCAGTTCATATGGTATGCAGTTATATGAACACCCCATGGTTTAATCTCCCATTCTACTGTTGATGGACATTTAGGGTGTCTCCAGCTTGGGGCTATTGTGAACAGTGCTGCTATGAACATTCCTGTGCACTGGATTCTCTAGGGTGTACACCCAGCATGGAACGTAACAGCTTCTTGATTAGGACAGAGGGTGGGAGGCCCCAGCTGTTGGCTTCATGGAGGCCATCTCTGCACAAAAATGCAGTGAAGTATTTACTGCTCCTCTTGGATGTGCAAGAGACTCCTGCACTCACACATGCCTAGATGAGCATTCCCAAATCTGAGAAGCAGAGAGCAGTGCAATGTGGACAGAACCAGAGTATTTCCCTAATATTCTACCAAAATTTCTGCCCCCCCGCAGAGCATTCTTCTCTCCAACCGGAAGGTATAAGATATACACATTAACTGAAAGGATCATATTGTGTGATAATTATTTGATTTTGTGCTTTTTTTCCACATTCCTTTTCCCTGCCCAGGATCTGATGGGGACCTAGTTATACTTACCATACCATCATGGGTCCCTAACTTGGAGCTAGTGTCTATACCTAGTAGGATTTCAGGGTTTGTCGGATGAATTAAGTTGAAATACGATTGACTGCTGAAGACTCAAACTCTGATTCTCTTATGGTTAAAACACTCCAGTTCTCAGCCTTAGCAGAGTTCATCACAATCTCCCTTTTTCAATAGATACAGCTCTTCACTGTCATATTTTAAATTTGATTGGCGGTTTCCAATTACTAAGACTTTCCACATAGCAACAAACATTTAGATAAAACATGGAAAGTGCAGCCTTTCATTTGTATGTCTTTGTGCCTCATGGCCATAGTATATGAAGTAAATCTTTGTTGAAAAAGTCTATTCCCAAATAGACTGGTGTTTGACTTCACATGGATTAAATGTATGAGATATAAGATATTTTTCCATTTTTATCAAAATGTAAATACACCTAAAATATTCTAAATAAGGATGACATTTAAAATTTCATTCTTTACACATGTCTAATAAATTGTAAAAATTCATTCAGGAAACATTTATTGAGGATCTACAATGTTTCAAGCTGTAAATACAAAGTGTTTTGTTATTATGCATATTTGTATTGATAAAAGGTCAGTATGTCTGATTAAATTTTAAGGAAATATGTATACAATCAAATCAGCTTAATTCTTTTTGAGAACTCAATGAAATTAGTTTAATATAAAGTCAGTCATCTGACTATATAACTGTATAATGTAGTGTTATGAGAACAATCTTAAGATTAAGAACCCTTGATCCAAAGAACTCAAATTCTTATATTGGTTCTATAGACATTAACAAAGAACTTTAAAGACAAAAGAACCTGGTAGCATTTGCTACATTAATCCTGCTAATGCAAAGTTAAGGAGTAAACCCTGTTTGCCAAATTTGGGACTGAACTTCCACTTTAGACGAGTCATGCAAAAAGTCAGATTATCTAAGGAGTTCACTGGTGGTCTAATGGTTAGGATCCCTAGCTTTCACTGCCATGGCCCATGTTCAGTCAGGGAACTGAGATCCTGCAAGCCATGCTGCACAGCCAAAGAAAACAAAACAAAACGAAACAAAAACTTAGATTATCTAAATTATTATAGCACTGTACTGTCTCAGACAGTTGTGTGAGTTTTGGCTCCAGGACTATTTCACTGACAGAATGGAATTAAAGGAGTAAGATACAGAAATGGTGTAACTTTACAATGAAACTCCTAAAACCATTCCAACAAGCTTTTGAAGAACTTTTCACCACCACCACCACTAAAATCAAGCTACCAAGTTTGTTCTCTGATACAAGCAACAGCAACTCCCCTGGCTGCTCACCAGATTCACAGTCTTCACAATTCTGTCATCGTCTGCGTCAGCAAGGGTGTAAGGGCCACGGCTCTTCACTAAAACCACATCACTGGACTCAGACTCTGGTCTAGACACAGATCAGACACACTGCCTCAATTCCTCAGTGCTTAGATTTATTTCATCTAATGAGATTTAGCTTAAGATTCTCTTCTTAAACCAAATCCTTTTTGAAGGAAATAAAAAAGGAATGCATGCTTTTTATTTTTTAAACATTTTTTTTTAAATCCCACATTTGTTTACTTATTTATTTTTGGCTGTGTTGGGTCTTCATTTCTGTGCGAGGGCTTTCTCTAGTGGTGGCAAGCGGGGGCCACTCTTAATCGCGACATGTGGGCCTCTCACTATCACGGCCTCTCTTGTTGCGGAGCACAGGCTCCAGACGCGCAGGCTCAGTAGTTGTGGCTCACGGGCCTAGTTGCTCCGCAGCATGTGGGATCCTCCCAGACCAGGGCTCGAACCCATGTCCCCTGCATTAGCAGGCAGATTCTCAACCACTGTGCCACCAGGGAAGCCCCAGGAATGCATGCTTTTTGTTTGGACATTGTCTTTGCAGGCCATGTTTCTCACAGTTAAAAAGATGACACCAAAACCACAAATTAACTCAAATCCACCCACTCGGTTGACTGGCGCTTTCAAGCCCAGTTTTCAGACAAAACTAGCAGCCAGACAGAACTGTCAACTTGTCACTTGTCCTGGTTTTCGTGCCTGTTACCAGAGGGGCTGATTGACTTGTATTTGAAACCCATAGACACCGTTTAACACAGCCAGAATAGACTAGACACCTATTCCAGTTTGTTCAGACAGAAGCGATTGAGACCAAATGGAACTGGTGTGGTGTCAACTGGACAACTTTTTACTCATAGAGCTGTGAAGAGCCTCATGTTAACTTGTGTTGTGGTTTTAATCATTTTGTGTATGTGATTCACCTATATACACCAGAAGATGTAAAAGGACATGTAGATATAAAGGAATAAGAACAACAGTAATTTAAAGTACTTTGTCTTTTTGGTGTTACGGAAATACTGATTGTAATCTGATGACTTTCCTAGGTCCTGGCTATTTTCTGGGAATTGGGCCCCTCATTTCCCACTGCAGGTTCCTCTGGATGGGGATCGGCAGTGCCTGCAATTACTACAACAAGACGTATGGTGAATTCGTGAGAGTCTGGATATGTGGAGAGGAAACCCTCATTATTAGCAAGTAAGTCTGTTAATAATCAGTGACATATTTTAAAAATCAAGGCTGGGATATTTCCTATTAAAAAACAAACTTATTTTGATATTTTGCCATCTTTGTTTCCAAAGTTATGTTTTCATTACTTAAATAAAGACGAGTGATTCCCAGGTAAAAATCTAACATTTGAGACAAGCAGAATAATTGGGTCTTGCTTGAAGCCAGAGGTACATATAAAGAACTCTGGGAAGACTGAAAATTATTCAGAATCTCTCTGAGCAGTGAATGTGGAAACTTAGAATACAGGTGATCTGGTTTTGACAAAACACACTTGAGGGAGAGGTATTATCTTTTATGCTTTCCTATTTCCTAAGATTTTGGTCTTAGCTGTACAAGTAAGCATCAAAACAAACAAACAAGCAATAATAGCAACAACAACAAAAAACACCTGAGGAAAAAAATTCTGACTGTATCAATTCGCTGATGTGTTTCTAATGCCAGGCTACTGAGAAACTCTGGGAGGATAGACAGCAGATGAAGAAGCCATTCATACTCTGCTCTCCTATTGGTGACTGTGTGCCAGTGTCCTTGCTGGGTGATTTTATATAAATTAGGAACAATATTGCCTATTAAAAGAAATGGTATTCTCCTGCTCCCCATACACTTAATATTTTCCAGATAACTTTAGCAGACTGAATTTACTCCAGGGTTAACAAAATATGCATTGACTAAAGAACTAGCTTTGTGAAATATTAGTTTTCTTACTGATTGATCATGGAAAATGAAGAGTTTAAAGGAGAGCACATATCATAGATGTTCAGATATCTTTGCTAGATTTTTAGCAAAGCTATCTGCCAAAATGTCTCATTAATGAGTTTTTATATTTATAATCCCTGACAGAGATTTACCCACAAACTAAGACTGACCAGGGTGTTTTACTGATTTATTAGAATTTTTTCTTCAGATACACAGGCTATTGACCAGAAGTAAGTGAAGCATTTCTGGAAACTGCATTGATTTTTTTTTCAGGCCATGATGATATACATCTTTTCTGAAACTACCATGGTGAACTCAAAGCCCAATTCTTTGAACCAAATACTTGAAAGAAGGGAGCAGGGGAGAAAAAACATGTTATCCTTCCAAATATTTCTACCTATCCAAGAATGCTATTTTCAACCAAACTAATATCTCGGTTTTTGCCTGTTTTTGTTTTTCATTTCACTCAGTTTGGTGGTGTAAAAGAGTAGCTAAGGCAGACCGTGTTACACATCTAACCATAAATAGCTTCAGGTGGAAATATCATTTCATTGGGTTCACAGTTAAACACCCCAGTGCAGCGGTTCTCAGACGGTGGCCCCCAACCAGCAGCATCCACATATCTGGGAACTTGTGAGAAACGCCCATCCTTGGGTCCCACCCTGACCCACTAAATAAGAAAATCTGGGGGCAGGGCCCAGCGATCTGTTTCCATGAGCCCTCCAGGTGATTCTGAGGCACACTCCAGTTTCAGATCCACTGCTCTAATGGCGAGGCCAGAGTTACTCTTGGATTTTACTTCTCTTGGTCTATGGAGCTCTGCCTAGCCAAATTTAAGTGAATTTGATATGCTCTCATTTTCAAAATCAACACTTTACTCACTTGTGCAACTGACTAGAGCCTCAAAAATGTCCTGGAACAGGTGGTGATTGGGCTTGGAGGACTGGGACACTGCCTTCTGCTGTTTGATCCCCCAGCACAGCAAGTTGCCTTCCAGCCCTCCTCAAGTCAGCGTCTGCCTTCCCTGTCACCCCTTTCCCTCAGATACAGGCAAAGGGACCTGCAGGATATTCATCCAAAAGGATGACACCTGCAGCTCAGGATCTAGAGCAGCGCTTCTCACCTGGGCTGCACATTAAAGTCACCCAGGGAGCTGTTCAAAACCCCACTGCCCAGGCCACAACCCAACTGTACAGTCTCTTGATGGGGTAGACCCAGGCATAGGTAGTGTTTAGAGCCCCAGGTGATTCCAATGTGCTGCAGAGCTTGAGGGAGGAGAGAAGGTAAGAAGCTTCTGGGGCAGGGGGCCTTTCCCTGGGGTTGGGGAAGCACCTAAGCAGCTTGGAGGGGTTTTGTGTAATTTTCTTACCCCTAAGTGTAGCTCAGGTGCTGGGAGTGCAAGACTAGACCTGGAGGGAAGAATGAAGCACGTGAGAAAGGACCAGAGGACCAGGACAGAAACTGCTCTTAGACACTAGATACTTAGATCACCAGATAAATTCCCAGGAACCCCAAAGGCAATTCCTGAAACAGGACCCTCGTTACAGCACAGGTGGCATCTGATCACTCTGCTATCTTAGTTAGGGAAGTGACCTTAGCCACCCTGACAGGGTCAGGTGCTGATTCACGCTGAGGACCTGGACAACAACCCACTCTGCCCTTCCCCCAGCTCTCCCAGTTCTTTCCCCGTTCTGTCCTCATAGGCTTTTCTCTGGTTGGAGTCTCTATGTTCTCTATAATTGCCTCTGAGCCACTCAATTTTGTTGTTAAGGGCTGAGCTCCCTGCGGGAATAGGACATGTTTGTCCCCATCTCCTTCCCTTGTCCGCTCTTCAGGTCCTTCCAGAACTACCGGTCCCTCTTGAAAAGACCCCATTGGACCTCAGAAAGCCTCTTCTTTTTCTTTGAATAGTTTGCCAGATTTTTTCTCTTTTGAAAAGTTTGACATCTGTAGTCATTACAACTGTGCTGAGATTATGCCCCAACTTTCAAGTCAGCTGAGTTCTGAAGTCGGGGGAGCTGCAGAACTTCGGGGGGCGGGACGTCAGGCACAAGAGCTGCGGGATTCTGCCTGAGCAACTGGGCGCTCTGGGGGGAGCTCCATCTGATCATCTTAAAGTGCGTAAAGTGTGCAAGATTCCCAAGCAGGGATGCTCTAAATTACTGAGTGTCTACAGACATTACGCATGACACTTTATGTCGTGTGTATGTATTAGTGTTTGTAATAGTATCAAAAAGGAGAATGTGGGTAGCATACATAAAGGGGAGATAGAACTTAACATGCTAACTGGGGTCAAATTTGCAAATCAGTTAGCCATTTAAATACTAATTATTGTTATAGTATTTGTATACCTGTTTTAATCATGTATAAATTTACAGGGAATTCATTCATTTATTTTGTAAGCATCCACTATTGAGAATTTGTACTAAGCACTGGATGATCCTAATCTATCATAGTCATTATTGGCTCTCCATTAATTCATTAAATAAATATTTATTAAGAACTTACTCTGTACAACAGGTTATCATGAACAAATCACTCCCAAATCCCTGCCCTTGTAGAGGAATATATTGTTACAGTGTTAATACACTGACAATAACAGGGTAAAACATAGTATAGCAGTAGGGTGAATGACTGTCTTGGTTTACTTGGGACCAGAGGAATTCCCACGTTGTGGGATTTTTAAGCTAAAACTCAGATAGACCAGGATGGTTATCCACACTATTAGCAGGTAGATATGGGCTATATAGAAGATGAGGTGGGTGGAACAACTTTGCGATGGGGAGAAATCAGGATTCCATTTCAGATATTTTGACTTGACTTGCCTAGTACCTCCAAACAGGAAGTTAAGAAGGAAGGTCAGAAACTAGCAAAGGAGGCTGAGAAGGACAACCACACAGAGAAGGGAAAACCAGGAGAGTGTGGTGG
This sequence comes from Lipotes vexillifer, assembly GCF_000442215.2. Lineage (NCBI taxonomy): Eukaryota > Metazoa > Chordata > Mammalia > Artiodactyla > Lipotidae > Lipotes > Lipotes vexillifer. The sequence continues at coordinate 221,580 of NW_006782914.1, forward strand.
TCTGAAAGCCAGGCGAGGATGCATGTCAGGGAGGATGGAATTGTCAACTCTCCAGATAGTGCCACATGACTGGACGGAGATGTGAGCATTGCATTTAGCACCAGGGAGGTCATGGGTGAACTTGACAAGGGCAGTTTCAATGGAGTGTTGGGGGCAAAAGTCTGACCACTGTAGAGAATGGGGAGAGAAGAATTGGAGGCAGCAGGTATAGACACTCTTTCCAGGAGTTTGCCACAAAGGAGGCAGAGAAATGGAACAGAGCTGAAAGGGATGTTTGGTCCAAGGAGCTTTTATTTGTTAAGATACAAGATATTATGACATGTGTGTTTTGATGGGAATGATGAGTTACAGAGGAAAGTGCTGATGCAGCACACAAAAGGAGTGTGCCAGGTGAGATGACAAGGGGGTCCAGGTAACAAGTGGACGTGGCCTTGAAAAGGGACACGCAAGTTCATCCACAGTAACAGGAGGGAAGGTTGAATATATGGGCACTGGTCCTGGTGGTGGACTTGCAGAGGTTCCAGTTGCTTCTGTTTTCTCAGTAAAATAGGAAATGAAGTCTGTACTTGAAATAAAGGTGAGAAGTACAACACTGGGGGACAGAGGAGACAGGATATAACAGTCATCCAGGAAAGCAGGGAGTGACTGGACTTGGGAAATATAGTAGAATTGCCAGCTGCACTAAGGGCTCACTTGAAATTTAACTGAGACCTGCCTGTGTGTGTGTGTGTGTGTGTGTGTGTGTGTGTGTGTGTGCATGTATGGTTTTTTCCCCAGCCCCATTCAGTTGCCAGGTGCAAGCACAGAGTAAGCTAAACTGAGAGCTGGATTTACCCAGGGTTGAGGTTTTACCAGGCAATTAGGACAAAGTAAGCAGAGGGTCAAGGGACTTGAGGATGCATGGAAGGGAGAGACTCTAAAGATCGACAAGAAAATATTTTTCCAACTTTCTAGTAAGAAAAGTTCAAATGAACAGGAAAGTTAGAAGAGCAGTCCTCCCCCCTTTTTCCCCATGACCTTGACCTTCTGAAGAGACCACATCAGTTGTCTTACAGGATGTCCCACATTCCAAATCTCTCTTACTGTTTCATTACGGTGTCATTGAACATATTCTTCTATTCCCGGTATTGCTTATAAACTGAACACTAGGTCTATAGGCTCTATTCGATTCAGGTTAATTGTTGTGTAATAATACGTTCCTGTTAGTCCCAGGCACTTCACATTGCATCACATCAAGAGACCAGGGAAGGTGGTCCCATATTAGAGATACTAAATTTGGTCAGCTTAGGGTGGTTACAGTCAGATCTCTTTGTTACAAAGATTCTTTTTCTCTTGCAGTGACCTCAGTATCAAACCTGGGTAAGGATATTAGAGGGCAAAGGACAGGGAAAATGTGGTAGGATTGATGGAGTATAAGTCACAAGCACAGAACAAGTCTACACAAGGCAAGTGTTTATAAAATTTTGGTACCAAATATTCCATTGATTGTCTCCCTTGTATTCCTAGTACTCATCAATCTTGAACCTGACCACAGGTGTGTGAGTTCTTTAAACTCAGAACGGGATGGTGGCTTTTTCTTTACCACCTGAGGACTTACTTCCTGGCTACTTTTCATTTTGAAGAGGCAATAGGTTTGCCATCGTTGGAGATGTCTTTTGACCTCAGTCACATTTCAAGAAGAATAATGACCCCCAGGGATCAGGCATCTTATACTACCCACTGTCCCTTCTGAGCCTGGGAACTCACTTGGTCTATCCCCAGTGTTAAGAAGTCCTCACTCTCCCAGCCAGTGAGTCAATCAGTCAGTCAGTCAGTCAATGTAACATCTCCCTCACCTGGTGTTACAGGCCGGCCCGTATTGTGGGAAGCAGGTCTCTACTATTCTCCTTAATGTCAGGAGAGCTCTGGGCTGGCATCCGTAGTTCATCACCAACCTTCCCTTCTTCACTTTCCTGATTTACTCCAGTTAGATAAAGCCTACTTTTCATAAGTGATCTTGTTTTAAATTGCTTGTCCTTAGTCACACTTGGCTTGCTTGCTGTGTATATCACTTCTGTCTTGCCTATTTTGTTCTTTGCCAAGTCATAGCCTCTATCTCAGGATAACTGAGATGTTGGCGCCCCCTAAAGAACACATTGATTTTAAATGGTAGCTCTTTATTAACTAACATTTAACTTAGTTTAAATTTGGGTTGAAGTTTTTAATTGACCAGTAATTCCTCAAAACATATGGACAGACCAATGTGTTTTATGATATACTCAAAAGTTCTAAAGGTCAGAGCAGAAAAACAGTATTCTGTTTGTCAACTAATCACTTAAAATTTGTAGATCTGAGTTTGGGAGTAAAGAGTATACAAATTACTTACTTTCTGCTTTAATTATAGAATGAGGTAGTGGAAGGTAAGAAAGCTAGAGGCCTGAAATCTATTAATTAATAAGAATTTCAGTCTTTTGTATAGGATGATGTTTCCATACACGTCAAAATTTTGGCTAGTTGGTCAAATTAATTCCCTGGAATACAAATAGAAGCAACTGGATTTTTGTTTTTTGCTTTTATAGTTGCTAGGAAGATAAAAACTTGTCCAAAACGTAGGGTAATTTGAATATTATCTGGAATTATATCAAAAGTATATTTGACTTAGTAGAAAGTATTTTGATTTGAAAATGATTTTCTTCCTGAAATATATATCAAGTAAATAATTTATTCATATAATAATTCTGTCTTCATTTCACAGAACTGCCATTATTTCAGGGCCTTTCTTTTAAAGTTTAAATGGGACCTTGGAATCTATCACAAATGTGTGGGTTTGGCTAGTATTTAGCCCACAGCATTATCTACTCAGCCAGAGCTGAGCTCTTTTAGCCCAGGGTCTCCTATGGCAATATGTCCTCACAGGCATTTACTGAACAACCTCATTAAGGCAAAGTCATCCGTTTAGGAGCCAGTTGCAATTTGGCTAGAGAGGAGCTAGTGAGAAGATGGCCACCCTAGCCCAGTGCAAGAACAGTTATGTAGGTTATAGTAGCCACTCCCCATCTTTGAGGGTTATGTGTTCAGAAGACACCCATAGTAGGAGAATTTGCAGTTGAGAAACAGAATTTTAGTATAGAAGTGGCGAGGAAGAACTAAAGTTGTAGTGAACACACGAAAACGTGTACAATATTTACTTCACCAAAATAAGGGAAAAAATAACAACTAAAATAAAGCTAACACCAGAAATATGTCACACATCTTGAATTTGCACAATTGAGCACTGTGCAATTCCTTCCATCTTCTATCCCCTGCACACCAGAGTCTCCCTCATTTGCAGTTATCAAAAAGATATTTATAAATATATTTTACTTTCCTGCTATAATGTACATATTTTCTGTTTATTCCTCTGCCCAAATGTTTGGTTCCTTTCTGATGTCATGATCTGTGTCTCTGAACTCCACTCTGGCCTTGGAGACATGGGATAATGGGTAATCCTTATGTGAGAAAGTTCTGGAAGATCTATTTTAACTTCCCTAGCAGACCTGAGCAGGTTAGCTCTCGAGCCCCGAAGTTAAGGGTTCAATCACTTGAGCTCTGCCTATGGCAGCTCCTCACCAGAGCACACAGGATGGGCAACTTTTATATACATTCTGGCTCCTGCCCTGTAAACATGGCCAAAACACAGACTAATGCATTGGCTTTCTTCATGTCTCCCGTAGCTGCACTGCAGAAAACCTCTACTCCTTCTCTGCTCTCCACTCTTTTTAATTCCCAAACTCCACTTCCTTTTTCTGATTATCTCCAAGAAAAATGGCTATCAGTTTAAAGCTACTCGAGTGGAAATTTTTTGAAGTTGCAGAACTGCCATGCTTACATGTTACTAAGGGGAATTTGCACTTGGCCGTGTGGTCCATGTATAAACACTGTGATATAAACCCTGTAATCTGAAGAGCCTGTTGTTCTGCCCCACAGAGGAGTCTGGATAACGTGCTTGGAACAGCTTTGCCAGCATGGGAAGGTGGAGGGTGATACATGAGACCTTGTCTGTGCCTGAGCACAAACCCTGTGGTCCTATTGTCTACTCAGCAGCAGAGTCAGTCGAGGCCCACACCTCAGAGGTGGCATTACCAGGGTCATAGGTAAAAAGGCTGGAACTTGGAGGGAGGTGGCTGAGACATGACTTCTCTTTCCTCCCTCCCTCACCATATCTAGGTCTCCCTGTGGGTAAGGATTTTGGGGTGGCTGTCTGCACCTCCTTCTGCCCTGGTCTGTCTGCCATGTATCCTCAACTGAACTGACTTTCCTCATTACCTTTAGATAATCTCGTTTGATTTCTCCAAGGGGTGTTTGGTGTTCAGTTTTCGCCTATAATACAAACAACTGGCACTTATGAAAAAAATGGACATACAAACACCACATGTCCTGCTTATATCTTCCTATGCTCTGATAAACTCCATCCCATCTGTGTTCATACCCCCTCCATCTCACTCATCATAAGGAGGGGCAACCACATAGCTTATTAACGAGGACATTTTGGACTTCCAGCTTCCTGAGCTGTGCTCATCATGGTCACAGACACCACTTAGCCCTCACCCAGGTAGCCTGCTTCTGTTTAGGCCCTGCATGAACCTTTTCCAACCTCAGCCCCTTTCCACAGGAAATGCAGTCACCTGCAGAATTTCTTAATTTTTCTCTTGGTAGATGAAAATTAGTTTATACCACCCACACTTGATTCTTAACTTCATGAGTTCCCAACAGACATTCTTTTCTTCTGAAGTCCCTCTTTTACTGAGCAGTGAACGAGGAGTCTCTCTCCTCCCCAAATCCTCATAAACATAGGTTCATCTCAGCTGTTTCCTCTCAAGCCTTCCCTGTGCTGCTTGCATCCACTATCTAATAAACCCACCCCACCTTTTATCCTGAAGAGAATAACTATCCATTTATGCTTTCAATTATTTTTAAATATTATTCATTAATTTTATTCAAGGCATATTTAGCACGTATGTACATTGGCAGATCTAATAAAAGTAATCAAAATAAACAATGTGAAATCAGGGGCTTTTATAATTATTAGCATTTTTACATTTTATAATAGCTTATAATATAGGTGTTATTATTTGTGTCAGTATTGAAAATAAAGGGAATAAATGTTTTCCCCAATGTCATATATATGGTAACTATTGAGGCCAGGATGCAGACCCGTACCTTTTGGGGTTTTTTTTTTGAGTTTAGTCTTTTTAAGATTTTTTATTGAAGTAGAGTTGATTTACAATATTTTGTTAGTTTCAGGTGTACAGCACAGTGATTCAGTTATATATATTCAGTTTATATATATATATATATATATATATATATATACGTTTTCAGATTCTTTTTCCTTATAGGTTATTACAAAATATTAAGTATAATTCCCCATGCTATACGGTAAGTCCTTGATGGCTATCTATCTCATATACAGTAGTGTGTATATGTTAATCTCAACCCCCTTTCGCCTTTGGTAACTGTATGTTTGTTTTCTATGTCTGTGAGTATCTTTCTGTTTTGTAAATAAGTTCATTTATATCTTTTTTTTTTTTTAGATTCCACATATAAGCGATATCATATATTTTTTGTCTGACTTACTTCACTTACTATGATAATCTCTAGCTCCATCCATGTTGCTGCAAATGGCATTATTTCATTCTTTTTAATGGCTGAGTAATATTCCATTGCATAAATGTACCACATCTTCTTTAACCATTCATCTGACAATGGACATTTAGGTTGCTTCCATGTCTTGGCTATTGTAAATAATGCTGCTGTGAAAACTGGGATGCATGTATCTTTTCAAATTATAGTTTTCTCTGGACATATGTCCAGGAGTGGGATTGCTGGATCATATGGTAACTCGATTTTTAGGTTTTAAAGGAAACTCCATACTGTTTTCCATAGTGGCTGCACCAATTTACATTCCCACCAACAGTGTAGGAGGGTTCCTTTTCCTCCACACCTTCTCCAGCATTTGTTATTTGCGGACTTTTTCATGATGGCAATTCTGACTGGTGTGAGGTGATACCTCATTGAAGTTTTGATTTGCAGTTCTCTAATAATTAGCAATGTTGAGCATTTTTTCATGTGCCTGTTGGCCATCTGTATGTCTTCTTTGGAGAAATGTCTATTTAGCTCATGTGCCCATTTTTTGATTGGGTTTTTTAAATTGAATTGTATGAGCTGTTTGTATATTTTGTAAATTAATCCCTTGTCAGTTGCATCATTTGCAAATATTATCTCTCATTCTGTAGGTTGTCTCTTTGTTTTGTTTATGGTTTCCTTTCCTGTGCAAAAGCTTTTAAGTTCAATTAGGTCCCGTTTATTTTTAATTTTTTTAAATTTATTTACTTTTTAAAATTTTTGGCTGCTTTGGGTCTTTGTTGCTGCACGTGGGCTTTCTCTAGTTGGGGCGAGCAGGGGCTACTCTTCATTGCTGTGTGCGGGCTTCTCATTGTGGTGGTTTCTCTTGTTGCGGAGCATGGGCTCTAAGCGCGTGGGCTTCCGTATTTGCAGCACGCGAGCTCAGTAGTTGTCACTTGCAGGCTCTAGGTGCGCAAGCTCAGTAGTTGTGGCGCACAGGCTTAGTTGCTCCGTGGCATGTGGTATCTTCCTGGACCAGGGCTCGAACCCATGTCCCTTGCATTGGCAGGTGGATTCTTAACCACTGTGCCACCAGGGAAGTCCGGTCCCGTTTATTTTTGTTTTATTTCCATTAATCTAGGAGACATACCTTAAAAGGTATTGCTGCAATTTATGTCAACGAGTGACCTCCCTGTGTTTCCCTCTAGGAGTTTTATAGTATGCAGTCATACATTTAGGTATTTAATCCATTTTGAGTTTATTTTTGTATATGGTGTTAAAGAATGTTTTAATTTCATTCTTCTACATATAGCTGTCCAGTTTTCCCAGCACCACTTATTGAAGAGACTGTCTTTTCTCCATTATATACTCTTGCCTCCTTTCTTGTAGATTAATTGACCACAGGTGCGTGGGTTTATTTCTGGGCTTTCTATCCTGTTCCATTGATCTATATTATCGTTTTTGTGCCAGTACCATACTATTTTGATTACTGTTGACTCTGTAGTATAAACTGAAGTCAGGGAGCCTGATTCCTCCAGCTCCATTTTTCTTTCTTAAGATTGCTTTGGCTATTCAGGGTCTTTTGTGTTTCCACACAAATTTAAATTGTTTTCGTTCTAGTTCTGTGAAAACTGCCATTGATAATTTGCCATTGCAATGAATCTGTAGATTGCCTTGGGTAGTATAGTCATTTTAACAATATTGATTCTTCCAGTTCAAGAACACAGTATATCTTTCCATCCATTTGTGTCGTCTTCAATTTCTTTCATCAGTGTCAGTGTCTTAATAGTTTTCAGAGTACAGATCTTCTGCCTCCTTAGGTAGGTTTATTCCAAGGTATTTTATTCTTATTGATGTGATGGTAAATGACTTTTTTCCTTAATTTCTTTTTCTGATCTTTCATTGTTTGTGTATTTTTGCAATATCTACAAATCAATCAGTGTGACATACCACATTAACAAACTGAAGAATAAAAATCATATGATGGGCTTCCCTGGTGGTGCAGTGGTTAAGAATCCACCTGCCAATGCAGGGGACATGGGTTCGAGCCCTGGTCTGGGAAGATCCCACATGCCGCGGAGCAACTAAGCCCATACGCCACAACTACTGAGCCTGTGCTCTATAGCCCGAGAGCCACAACTCCTGAAGCCTGCACAACTAGACCCTGTGCTCCACGACAAGGAAGCCACTGCAATGAGAAGCCTGCGCACCGCAACAAAGAGTAGCCCCCGCTCGCCGCAACTACAGAAAGCCCGCGCAGGGCAATGAAGACCCAACGCAGCCAAAAATAAATAAAAATAAAATAAAATAAATAAAACATTTAAAAAAGTATTTTAAAAATCATATGATCATCTCAATAGATGCAGAAAAAGTTTTTGATAAAAATTAACGTCCATTTATGAAAAAAACTCATCAGAAAGTGGGCATAGAGGGAACCTACCTCAACATAATAAAGGCCATATATGATAAACACAAAGCTAACATTATACTCAATGGTGAAAAGCTGAAAGCATTTCCTCTAAGATCAGGAAAAAGACAAGGATGCCCACTCACCACTTTTATTCCACAAAGTTGTGGAAATCCTAGCCACAGCAATTGAAGAAGGAAAAGAAATAAGAGGAATACAAACTGGAAAGAAGTAAAACCGTTACTGTTTGCAGATGACATGATACTATACATAGAAAACCCTATCCTTTCAATTATTCAAATTATCCACTCTTCCTTCAAATGCCGTAGCCCTACTTATAAGCAGTCTTAATAAAACACCTTCGCACCAAAGTGAGCTCCTCTGCAGAAGAATTCTGTACCACTGTCCTAAGAAGACAATATTCTCTTCAAACATGGAGGCCCCATGACGTCTTCAGCTATGATTTTACAACATGTTATAATGCTCATTGCCTTACTGTACCCCAATTACAGTAGGATTTGGGGCAGGAAGCAAGTCCTGAAGGAGGACATAGGTGGGGAGGGACTGCCTGCTCCTTCCTAGATGCTCTGAAGACCCAGCTCAGGCCTTAAGAGCCAGGCCTGGGGGTGGGAATAGAGGGCAGAGCAGTGGAAGAGGAACCAGGAAGTTCAAGGAAGCCTGGGTTCCTGGCAAGGTCCCAGCGTTGCCACAGCAAGGGCTATCTAATGGCTCAGCGTGCCCTATGTCCTGGGAGAACTCTGTGACCCTGGAGACCTTGATGAATCATGATGGACGCAGAGCCCCAAGACAGCTGCTGTCACCACCACAGAGAGCCTTCCAGGCCCAGCCCAGCCAGCCAAGCCCAGGGCCAGAGGTACCCAGGAGATGTCCTTCAGTCCTAGAATGATACTCCCCTGGAGGGGCCGGGCCTGATTAGGGCCTCTGGGGGACGGGTGGTACAAGGCAGAACTGCTGCTTCCAAAACTAAAGAGGTAAGACTTCAGTTATTCCAGCGACTTCCTATTATGAGGCTCACTTCTGCATGGGGAGCACTGTCTGGAGAGGGACTGCTTGGAGGCTGGAGGCTCTCAGGAATATGGTGGTGTGGAGGGTTCAGTTTCTTACAGCCTTGTAGCTCTGACAACAGTAGTGGGGAGTATTTTAGTGACTTGGAGTTAGATAAAGGGAAATAACGAATAACTGTGTGTGTGTGTGTGTGTGTGTGTGTGTGTGTGTGTGTGTGCGTGTGTTGATCTTTAGTGATGCTCAAACAGGGAGCTAGTAGGTAGAAATGTTTCAACTGCCGAAGGAGGTTCTTGCGCTAACACAGGTGCTTATTTAATTTGAACACTAGAATTTATGCATTTTGTCAAGATCAACATGCATTTGCTACGAGAGCCAACTGGTAGTCAAACTCATTACCGTGAGTTCTCTGGATCCTTAAAAATCAACACCAAGGTTTGCTTTCTCTGCAGGTCTTCGAGTATGTTCCACATAATGAAGCACAGTCACTACACATCCCGATTCGGCAGCAAACTTGGGTTGCAGTGCATCGGCATGCATGAGAAAGGCATCATATTTAACAATAATCCAGCACTCTGGAAAGCCGTTCGACCTTTCTTTACAAAAGGTATTCAGGTGCTGGGTATAGTCTGCTCTTCTGTCTATGAATATGCCTGTCTTAAAATCATTTTTAACTTCTTCTCCTTCACAGTTTTGAAATAATAAGAGCTAACATTCATTATACATCTACTACATAGTAGGCACTGTTTTAAACACTTGATACTTTAATCCCACAGCAACCCCGTGTGGTGAATACTCTTATCACTTACATTTTACAAATGAGAAAACACGGATAAAGAGGTTAAGTACCTTACCCATTTTCTACCATTAGTAAATGGTAGCAAAGAAGACAACCCCAGAACCCACATATTTAACCACTTCAATTTTGTTCTTTCTGTTTTTACATCCATTTCATGGATGTAAAAAAAATTAGCACTCTATATACTTAAGGTCACTTCAATTAGTGTGTATGTCAATTAGTGTGTCAGCCATATCCTTGATTTAACATAGCCAGCATGTTTGCTGCATCCCTGGCTGACTTCCCAGATGTTTTAACAGAAAGCAATTTGCAAATAAATTAGAGAATTTTAGAACTAGAAGGGCTGTATATGTCATCTCTTTCAGCCTCTGAGTTTTATACTTAAGGAAGTACATTTCTAGAGAGCTTGTGATTTTTCCCCCAGGCAACATAGCCAGACATTGATGAACAGAAACTGGACCCCAAACCTCCTTATCTAGTGATTTCCCTCTTTATATGCTGCTGGAATGGAAGCCTTTGGGAAATAATCATGACCAACCTTTGACATTAACATCAGAGAAGATGGTCATGTACTAGAAACCTTATCATTGATGGAATCTGGCACTAGATGGGTTGTAGGTCTGACCAGGGACCATGGATATTCTTCCCTCCAGCCAGCCTCTGTAGTGAACCTAGATGCCTCCTGTGTGGCTGCCGAGACAGGGAAAAACTACGCCTGTCCCAGTCTAGTGGTGATCCCCCTCCACAGAGCTGCCCATCACCAAGACTCAGCACAACTCTAGCACAGATTCCACTACCTTAGTTTCCTATTGCTGCTTAACAGATTGACACAGACTTAGTGGCTTCAAACCACACATTCATTACCTTATAGTTTGATGGGTCAAAAGTTTGACATGGGTCTCATGGGGCGAAAATCAAGGCACTGATATGGCTGTGTTCCTTTCTGGAGGCTCTAGGGAGAAAGTGTTTCCTTGGCTTTTCCAGCTTCTAGAGGCTGCCCACATTCCTTGGCCTGTGACCCTTTCAGGGATATTACATTCTGTTTATATGTTTGAAATGTGGCTTCAAGCTCTTGAACATAGAGGCAAATCATACGTCAGCCTGGGAGTGATAATCAAAGCCATCCCTTCCATGCAAAGGACTGATTCATGAAGGAATCATCTGTCCCACTTCTGGATATAACAGTCACCCAGGAAACACCATCCCTACCTTTCATATCTCCAAGTCCTTCCTAAAGTCAGAAGGTATGCTGCCAACCCAAACTTCTTTTTTATACGTGTGGAAATGCTTAGACTCTAGGACCACTCACCAGGTCTCCTTTCTTATTTGCAAAGTGTGACATCAGGGGCTTCTGCAGCACAGTTGATTTGTTTTGTTGGAGGACCCTAACAGCAAGTCTGAATAATAAAAGACATTAAAAAACCAATTACTCCTAAAGAAAACTTAAACTTAGAACAAGGAGAAAAAGGATTTTAAGAGTTAACACTCATGTTAGACCACCTACCATCATGACTCACTAGTGCAAAGACGGTCAGGAGCAGAGCAAAGTAAGAGATCAGAGCCAGTTCACTCTACCGGGTTTCATTCATTCATCCCTCTATTTGACAAATACATAATATATCAAGAGCTACCACGTACTACAGACTCAAAGTACAACGCTAACAGGTTGTCACTGCCCTAAAAGAGTTCCCAGTCCTGTGAGGAAGACTGCTTGAACAACAAAGATTTGTTTTGCTGTTATGACACTGACTGACTACAATAAATCTGGATGTAGACTGAAGAGAAACTGATATTAAGAGAAGGGTATGTCTGGTAATTTAGAAGACTAGCATTTTACACATATGACCTATAATTAAACAGGAAGCACCTTAGATCAAAAAGGTAAGATCCAATTTGAATAGTTCTATAGCAATATTCTGCCACCCACTGAAACATAAAATATTACCCTGACCAAATCCAAACTGTCTTTAGAGGGAAAGATATATAATAAATATGGAAAATCGCTGATTGGTGATTTATGATCATAAGTACTAAATATTTCATTTGTAATCTCACAAATGATATGTCATCATATGAAGAAAAGTTCAGTTTTGAAAAGTTTGTTTTAAAAATATTTATTTATTCGTTAATTCATTCATTTTTAACCATAAATGTGATAACCTGCTATAGAGAAAAATAAGAGAATACAGAAAAAGTATAAAGAATAATATGAAAATCTCCACCCATAATAAAAATGTGGACAATTAAGCTTCAAACACAAAACGCCAAAATTGCCTGATAGTTTGTGTGCCCTGGAGTTGGAGGCACCTCACTCTGACCTGTACCCTTCAGCTTTGTCTGGCCCCGGCCTGGTGCGCATGGTGACCGTCTGTGCTGATTCCATCACCAAGCATCTGGACAGGCTTGAGGAGGTCTGCAACGAGTTGGGCTATGTGGATGTGTTGACCCTCATGCGGTGCATCATGCTGGACACCTCTAACAAGCTCTTCCTGGGGATCCCCTTGGACGGTACTGAAATTTTCATTCTTGTTACTTGACATTGGGCCCTTTATTAAACAGGGCATGAGAAGGATAACAGACTCAAGTAAAGATATGCTCTTTTGTACACTGCTCTTCTTTAAACCTTTCTAAGTATTCCTAAAAATTGTTCCTGGTATGTCTGCCTTGTTCACTTATATGATCATAAATATCTACAGCAGGGGCCATCTTCTATTTCATTTGTATCTATCTCGCCTCATTGCTCTAGGAAATAGGATTCTACCCACAGCTGAAACTTAACAGATGTGATCATTTGATTTGGTCATAAATATATCCTACCACCAAACCTAGGTATTTAACCATTACCAACCATTCTTTTGGGCATGATATATACATATATATATGTATGTATGTGTATGTGTGTGTGTGTATATATATATATATATATATACACACAAACACACACACACAAACACATATACACATTCTATCTATCTATCTATCTACACATACATATAAGTGCACATACATACCTCTCCCTCAAAGCCACTAGGTATGAAAACATTGACTCTATCTATACGGTGATAAGGGTACTGAGGCTGCTGGAAATGATGATGATAACTAACATAAATTTAGTGTCTACTATGTGCCAAGCAGTATAAAAAGTTGCTTCACATAAACTTTGTCACTTAGCATTTATAACAATCCTGGCAAGATGTCTCACTCAAGAAACTGCTTTCCTCACTATATTACAGAAACAAATATTAAACACATACAACTCTACTGCCAACAAAAGAACAAACATTAATCATGTGGATCCACTAAATTCTGCTGCTGTCAGCTTAATGTAATTTCTCCTAACTTGATTTCTAGCAGTGTTCATTGATTCATACATTCATTCAACTAATATTTATTGATTGCCTATTTCATGTCAGGCTTAGGTTCTGGAGATAGACCAGTGGACAAGACAAAGTCCTTGCCTTCAAAGAGTTTACATCCTAGTGGGTATATGGACAGTAAAAAACTATCTATCTAATAATAAATTAGGCTATAATAAGTGCCTTAAAAAAAAAAACAAACCAGGGCAAAGGGCTAGAAAGTGAAGGGGGAGGTCAGTGGGAGGCTGAAGCTCTTGTGGAGAGAAAGGGTGGTCAGGAAGGCCTCTGTGGACAGGATGTCTGAAAATAGCCCCAAATGAAGTGTGACGGTGAGCCACGTGCAGATCTGAAGGAAGAACATCACAGGTATAAGAACAAAGCACGATTTTCACACTTGCCCAGACCAGCTGAGCTATCACACCTGCTCCCTGATTGACCACATTTGGACAAGCAGACAAGCGATAAGCCCTCCCTTTCTCTGCTCCACTCTCCTCACCTCATCTCCCTGCCTCTTTAATGATTCCTTACCAGAGTCCTAGGAACCCCATCTGATTGACATTAGGATGGGAGCCCCATTCACTCTGCAAGTCACAGCCTCTTGCATCATCCCCTTTCACACAGGGACTCTGAAAGTCCTGTTTGCCTGTTCCACGTACATCTCTCCTAAGACATGACAGGTACCTATTTTAGAAGTCCTTGCTCTTTGGTTCCCCACTAGCCTTGATTCTTAGGAGGGATCAAGTAAAGGGAATTGTACATCTGTCCGTTAACTTATGGATGCAGACTGCGGTCTAAGAACCTTCATAACCCATACAGACTTATGCATATGTCCCTCTGCTCACCGGGTCCTTGTTAAACTCTCAATTGGCCTGAGGGACCCAGTGCACCAAAGAGGAAAGGACATGGCCCTGAGGTTAGATAGAACCAGGCTCCAGCCTAGGGACTTCCTGACACACTGCTTCTACTTTGTTGGGCAAGCTTCTTCATTTCTGTGAACTGCAGTTTCTGCACCTGCATATGTCTCTTCCCTTCTCTTGTGTATAATTTGAAAAACAGAAGGGGTTTTCTTTTCTCTAGTATTCAATTTAATTCAAGAACATCCGTTAAGATCTGACTGTGCACAAGACTCAGGACAAGGCACTGAAGATTCCAAGATGAATTCTACACTCTGAACCGAAATATAAACAGCAGAGCAGCATGGCTTTTTGCCTTTCTAGGTGCCAGAATTGAGGCCATAACAGCATTAATTACTTCTTATTTCCCACAGTCAGGAAAACAGGAGGGAGTTGGAGGCTCAGCCATGGAGAAGCGTGTGAGATTCTAGGCTGTGTCTCTAGCACAAACTTGAAAACTGGCAAATCTCTGGTTAACGTGGCCAATTTAGATGCCAAGGAGAATAAATTAGTGTTGATTTGCTTAGTGGCATTCCCCTGGCTGAAACACCCTTTGGAGTTGGAACCTTGCCCTGCTTAGAGTCCCAGATGGTAGGAGAGTCTACAGGGGATCTTCTCTGAGCAGTGTACCATCCTTGGGCTCACATTTTTGCTCATCTGTTCTGATCTTTTTCTGTTTTTCCAGAAAGGGCCATCGTGGTTAAAATCCAGGGTTATTTTGATGCATGGCAAGCTCTCCTTCTCAAACCAGACATCTTCTTTAAGATTTCTTGGCTATGCAGAAAGTATGAAAAGTCTGTGTAAGTAACAAATTTTGGAATATTTATTGCTGAGATTGGATTGATCTGTGTTGTGTCTTAGTTATTGCTGGCCTCTTCGGCAAGCTTTCTCCTCTCCAGAACTGCAAGGGAGCTGTTAAGCACTTCTTACAGCAATTTGGCAGCATGTGGCCAGACCACAAGGAAAGGAAGACGTTGGCCCAGGGCAGTTTTCCCTAGGAGGCTGAGAGCTCCATCTCTGGAACTAGGACACTGCTGTGTATTTTGAGTTGAAGAGAAGGGCTGGCTGAACCTATCCTTATCATTAGTCAAAGTTCTCTTTGCATGCCTGGAAAAATAAATCATTTTATTGTTGTGTTGCTTCTGAATGAATTTAACTTAATTCAATTTGTCAGAATTGACAGTAGTTGCAAGAGAACTTTTTCATGATGAACTTTTTTAAGACGTGTTGTTTTTTTAGTTATGCATCTTATATCTTGGGGGATCCTAAAACTGTCATTAAATGGCTTTGCTTTTATCTCAGACTAGTCTAGCAGAAGACTAGACAAATGCCCAATGGCCTATTGGATAATCAGTGGGCTTTTAGAGTGTAAGTTTCCAGCCACTGTACTTGCCACCTCTAACCGCCAGTGGAAAGCACAGGGGATCTAAAGGTAGACAGAGCTGGTTTGTATCCTATCTCTACCACTTAATAACCAAATGTCCTTGGGAAGTTCTTTGAAATAAAATATAACATACCCTCCGTGGTGGCAATATAGGTTAATGAGATCCTCTATAGAGGGCAATCAGCACAAAGCATGACACATAGTAGGCAGTAAACATGTTAGTTTTCCCCGTCCCTCTGTTCATATCTTTCCCAGATGTCCCTGACTATCTTAAATTCTCCCCCAAAGTTCCCAAAGTTGTTGGAAGACCTAACTTCATCCTGTTTGCATGTTTTGAAATTCAGTAATACTAGTCTCCAGGAAGTTAGCTTGATGTTGCTTTATATATTTCAAGCGGATGATGAGTATCAGATGGATGATTTGGACACCTGGTCCTTTAAACATTTCTCTTTGTTTCTACCGGAGCTTATTGTGACTTGAATCAATAAGATAAATGGTTCATCTCTTCACTGCTGTCAGAATTTGTGGTCGTCTCAAGAGTCTTATTGGTCCGCAGTTAAACCTGGTCATTAGTTTAGCTTCAGTATGGTCAGCAGGCCCATAGATACTTACTGCATGAGACTGTATGACAGTTTCTCTTTGGTTTCTTTAAAATTAGCTTAGCCACTTTCCTCTCTGGGTAACATTTACCAATGGTTAGTGAACTAGGTAATATCTCCTATGACCTAAAGCAGTAAAGACCTAGAGAAATTCTTCTGCAATACCCTTGCAATGTGCCAATACTTTTTTGTTAAGGTATGAATGACATTTAAAATTATACTAGTTTCGGTTGTACAACATAATGATTCAATATTTGTATCAATATATTCCGAAAAATGATCATCACAAAAGTCTAGTTAACATCTGTCACCATACATAGTTACAAAATTTTTTCTTGTGATGAGAACTTTGAAGATGTCTCTTAGCAACCTTCAAATATGCAACACAATATTATGAACTACAGTCACCATACTGTACATTACATCCCCATGACTTATTATTAAAACCAGAAGTTTGTACCTTTTGATAATCCCCATCACCAATTTCGCTCCCACCCCCAACTTCTTGCCTTGGTAAACAACAATCTGTTCCAGGTATCTACGATCTTGCACTTTTTTAAAGATTCCACATGTAAGTGAGAAAGATTCCACATACAAGTGAGAAAGACAGTATGCATCTTTCTCTATCATGCCAATACTTTAAAAACTATATTGAATTTAGCCTTTCGGTAACAGTTTTTAACCTTTAACTATAGGTTACTGCCTTGATTTTGCTACCAGTACCTAGACATGTTGGCTAACTCCAGTTCCTTAATATGAAGTGTAATGTATATGTAATTTATGGATATTTGCAAAGAATTAAGTATAAATTCAGTTATTCATGAGAACTAATGGCTGCAACTTAAACAGATTGTTTTATTTAAACGATTGGCAAATGAATCCATTTTTTTAGGTGTCTTAACTGAGTACAAGTAGATTATATTTTTACTTTTATTTCCAGCAAGGATTTGCAAGATGCCATGGAAATTCTGATAGAAGAAAAAAGACAGAGGATTTCAACAGCAGAGAAACTGGAAGACTGTATGGATTTTGCCACTGAGTTGATTTTTGCCGAGGTACAGACCTGCACTAATCATAATTCCCACACAACATACATGTATGACTGTGTATAGGTGTCTTAAAATTTCCTCGTTAATTGTTGCATGTTTCTGTTTTTAAATATTTGGTTTAGTATTTCTTTTTTTTTTAAATTTATTTATTTATGGCTATGTTGGGTCTTCGTTTCTGGGCGAGGGCTTTCTCTAGTTGCGGCAAGCGGGGGCCACTCTTCATCACGGTGCGCGGGCCTCTCACTATCGCAGCCTCTTGTTGCGGAGCACAGGCTCCAAATGCGCAGGCTCAGTAATTGTGCCTCATGGGCCCAGTTGCTCCACAGCATGTGGGATCTTCCCAGACCGGGGCTCGAACCCGTGTCCCCTGCATTGGCAGGCAGATTCTCAACCACTGTGCCACCAGGGAAGCCCTTGGTTTAGTATTTCTATAATGCCCAACCCAAACTGCCCACTATTAGACAATCAGATTAGACTGAACTTTAAGATTTAAATTTCTCTGTGTCTGCACAATATAAAATATGAAAACTGGGGAGTGCAAAGACACTAAATACATAGATAAATGTCTAAATTGTTCAGCTTTGAGCTGAAGATTATTAATGAAAATGTCCATTGTCAATTCCAGAGACTTGTAATTTCTATAATTTCATTTTGTTGAGGTCTGTTGATCCTTGAGTGCCACCCTCCCTCCTGTTTTGAACCTTTCACTTTTCCAATGTTTCTCCTCGTTTCAATTGTTCAGAAACGTGGTGACCTGACAAGAGAGAATGTGAATCAGTGCATACTGGAAATGCTGATTGCAGCGCCGGACACCATGTCTGTCTCTGTGTTCTTCATGCTGTTTCTCATTGCAAAGCACCCCCAGGTTGAAGAGGCAATAATGAAGGAAATCCAGACTGTTGTTGGTAAGAATTTATCAAGCAAACAATAGAGATTAGAAAACAATTCCTTCTGAATATCAGCTTCTAGGTCCTAAGAATCTTATGTCAAAATCTTTACTAGAATCCACCCAGAGAACAATAGAGCAGTTCACTGTGTCGTATTTTCATTATGCCAGACAGGTTTCTGTGTTTTTCTGATATAAAAAAATACACGCTCATTGGAAAAAATTCAAACAATAGATGTATAAGGCAGAAAGTAGTATCTCCTGATCGCTTCCACTCTCCTTCCCATTCCCCAGGGGGAATCACTGTTAATATTTTGATGTGTATCCTTCAAGGTCTTTTTTGATGGGCACATAAACCCATATATGCAGGGTTTTTTTTTTAACATCTTTATTGGAGTATAATTGCTTTACAATGGTGTGTTTGTTTCCGCTTTATAATCAAGTGAATCAGTTATACATATACATTATGTTCCCATCTCTTCCCTCTTGCTTCTCCCTCCCACCCTCCCTATCCCACCCCTCTAGGTGGTCACAGACCACTGAGCTGATCTCCCTGTGCTATGCAACTGCTTCCCACTAGCAATCTATTTTACGTTTGGCAGTGTATATATGTCCATGCCACTCTCTTTGTCACAGCTTACCCTTCCCCCTCCCCATATCCTCAAGTCCATTCTCTAGTAGGTCTGTGTCGTTATTCCCGTCTTACCCCTAGGTTCTTCATTACTTTTTTTTTTCCTTAGATTCCATATATATGTGTTAGCATACGGTATTTGTTTTTCTCTTTCTGACTTTTCACTCTGTATGACAGACTCTAGGTCCATCCACCTCACTACAAATAACTCAATTTCATTTCTTCTTATGGCTGAGTAATATTCCATTTCATATATGTGCCACATCTTCTTTATCCATTCATCTGTTGATGGACACTTAGGTTGCTTCCATGTCCTGGCTACTGTAAATAGAGCTGCAATGAACATTTTGGTACGTGCCTCTTTGGTGGGAATGTAAATTGGTACAGCCACTATGGAGAACAGTATGGAGGTTCCTTAAAAAACTAAAAATAGAATTACCATACGACCCAGCAATCCCACTACTGGGCATATACCCTGAGAAAACCATAATTGAAATAGAGTTATATGCGGTTTTATTTGTCTGTGTTTTAAAAAACATGGGATCATCCACAAGGATTTGCTACCTTATCAGTGACAAAAGGTTTTTTTCACCCAGGGAAATGGTTATCATTTTCTGCAGTGTTTCTGGGTTTCAAGCAGCCCATTCTTCCAGGTGGTGGCAGAGGGAGGAGGAAAGGGTGATGATAGCAGAGGCAGGGGAGCAATCAGTTTCCCTCACCCACCCGCTCCTCCTCCTCTGCAGGACAGCCTCCAGGTCCCTGCTCAGCTCTTCCCCACTCTGTCCCCTCCCTGCTCTGCCACTGCTTCAGCATCACTCTGCCACTGCTTCGGATATCCCCACCCTTCCCTGGAGACACTGCCACGTTCAGAAGTCAGAACTGCTTTCTGGAGAAAACAGAATGCCTTATTTGGAGTGTGCTTCACATAAGTAATTTCTTTAGGAACACACTTCAGACATATGCAAAGAGGTATCAGTAATGATACAGATTTTTCTTTCTTGACTTTACAGAATCCCTGTGAAACAACCTAGTTTGCTGTATAAAGGCATCATATTATTAAAAAATTTTTATCTTATTTATCTTTAAAACCATTTGAGTGCTGCTTGAAATAGATGACAAGGGGAAATTTCATACACGGATTAAATATGTGAAAGGGTTCTGTAGACGCGTTGCCATAGGAGGGCCACTGCCTGGGAAGGTAGATAGCAAGGAGTCAGAATGACATCTGGGTTTCAAATTCTGGAATGTTTTCTCAAGCACCCTTTTCAGGTTATGGGTCCTGTGCCAGGTGCAGCGGCACCACGGTGAACAAGCCAGTGCCATCCCTGCAGTCCTGGGGCTCTCAGTCTCGTGAGAAAAAGAGAATTCAAGAAACAAGCTCAGTGGAGTGAGAGTCACAGAATGATGGGAGTACAGGCAACACAGGGGAAATTGCTCTTGAGATCATAAACCTTTAATACAATTTCCTTGAGACGTGAAAAGTGCTTGTGTCCCATGATGTTCCCCTGATGCTTCAATAGACCTCTGCACAGACGGAAAGCCCAAACAACCACTAGCACATGTGTACATGTTCCCTCTAGATCTGGATGCCTGGTAATTACTTCCAAGGGTACACCTTTGGTTACCTGCTCCATCATCTACCCTCTACCTCCCCACCCCAGATAAACACAGCCCATTAAACTCTTAAGTGTACAGAGAGCAGTATGTGAGGGGCTGGGTGGTTAGAGTTCTCTAAGTGAGACCACTCCTGAATAACATAGTTGCACAGGAGACAGAGCTGCCTCAGGACCCTGGGTTGATACTGATACTGCAGAAGTGGTACCCCATTTGAGGGGGCTTTGAAATTTTGCCAATTCTGAGAGTAATCTGAACCTCTCTGATGAGTGCGAGGCCAAGCTGAGACATCAGAGGGATCCGTCAATCCCCAGTTCACCCAGGGCTGATCTGAGGCACCCCTTTTGTTGTGGGGGGGAGAGGGGGGTTCTTGCCACACTACCACACCAGGTTGTTCTTGATGAGGTGAGGAGGAGAGACTACCAGTGATATTTTCTGACAAATGACTGCACAGGATACCAGAAGAGAAAATTTCTTTGAACCTGATTAAACTCACCATCTCACTTTGACTAGAGAAGGAATGAATGTCTTCTAGAATTTAGAGTAGGGGACAAAACTCAAGAACCACAGAGGTGGCAGATAAATAAATGTTTGAAGCAGTTTGGGTAGGTCTACATGATACTGCAGAGCCATGTGGGAACGTGGGTCCCATTTTACCTTTTTTATTTTTCTAGAAATTTAGACTTTAATATGAAAAGCCCAGGTGTTAAGATAATTGACTTCAAATCTGAATTTTCATAAGACACTCTGTGGACCAAACATACCATATTTTATGCAGGTTGCTGGTTTATATTAGAAGTATAGATACAATTTTTTTTCAGCCAAGAGCAAACTGTTCTATGGAAAGTGCAGTATTTTTAATACCAATCGTATATTGAAACTAACATGAGCTTTGTCTTTTTTATCTTCTTCTACAGGTGAAAGAGACATAAGGATTGATGATATGCAAAAACTAAAAGTGGTAGAAAACTTTATTTATGAGAGCATGCGGTACCAGCCTGTCGTGGACCTGGTCATGCGCAAAGCCTTAGAGGATGATGTCATCGATGGCTACCCAGTGAAAAAGGGGACTAACATTATCCTGAATATTGGAAGAATGCATAGACTCGAGTTTTTCCCCAAGCCCAATGAATTTACTCTTGAAAACTTTGCCAGGAATGTAAGAGCCCTTCCTTAAAACTGAGTGCGCCACTCTTGAAAATATCAACTCTTAAGTCCTCTCTGTTTCTGTGTTTGCACCATGTATATTTCATTCTATTTACTCATTCTCTTCACACCTCATCAGGAAAACACATTTCCCCTAGCTTGGAACACGACCACCATGTCTGTCCTCAAGGCAAGGAGGCTGGCTCTCCAGCTCTCAGAAATGTCTTCATGGAGGCCACACAATAGGTCAAAAGATGAATAATTCAGGCCCTTAATTTGCTTAAAATGAGGCAAATTTTCTTTAACCAACACATTTAAACTTAACTTTTCCATTTAAACTTATCACCTTGTCACCATGTAGATTCAGCCGTAGCATCATCTAAGTCAAGGAAATCCACTTCTGCTTCAGATGGAAATCAAGTGAGAAGGAAAGATTTGGTTTTTGCAGTGGGCCTTTGGTTTCCCAAATGGCCCCACAAGCACTAGGCCTCATTCTATACAAGACTTTGTAATTAGAAGAGCCTCAGCTTCTTCTTTTCCTGTAATTGAGGTGTGCTGGAGATTCTGCCTCCATTATGTCAATTCTAGGCAATGATTTTTTTAACCTGAATTATCCAGATAGTTCCCTCTGTGCCCCCTTTTTCCATATGCATATGGAAATATGATCTTAGTTAAACCAGTTGTCTAATTCATTCCATTTCTATATAAGCAACCCACGCCATGTTGGCAATTGGTCAAAAATAACTTACTGAGCGTGTATTAAGTGTCAGGCACTATGTGAGTCCAAATGGGGACAAGACAGGCAGAGGTGTCCCATTAAATATTTGTATAACTAAATATATTTAGATCCTTGGTACTAATAGACAGGGAATCCACACCTCTGCCTACATTGGTCCTTTTCATCATGTTATATGGCCTGGCACAAAAACAATCTTTGCCTCAATGACTGGCAGAACAGCAGTAAAGCCGTGGTCTTCCCACAGAGCTAGTTGAGTATTTTACATGAAAAGCAAAACTGGAGATTGTTTGAAGTTGTGTCCGTATCACAAAGGGTGAATCAAACCAGAGGGAGAAAGAGGCTTATCTGAGTTACAGTCATTCCTCTCCATGAAGGAGCAGTATGGCCAAGTCACCGAAACTGAGCATTCTGACTCACAGTGTTTTCAGGGTGAATCAAACAGATATGCATGACTCTAGCCTTTACTTCTCTGGCTAATTGTCTGATCATTTTCCTAGGTTCCTTACAGGTACTTTCAGCCATTTGGCTTTGGGCCCCGGGCCTGTGCGGGAAAATACATTGCCATGGTGATGATGAAGGTCACCCTGGTCACCCTTCTGAGAAGCTTCCACGTGCAGACATTGCAAGGTCGATGTGTTGAAAAGATGCAGAAGAAAAATGACTTATCCTTGCACCCAGATGAGACCAGCGACCTGCTGGGAATGATTTTCATCCCAAGAAATTCAGACAAGTGCCTCGACCACTAGAAAAGTTTGGTCAGTCCCTGCCCTGGAGCACTTCTCAACAGTATTCCACATGGAAACCACCCACCTTTGCCAGGTAGTCCTCCTCCCATGAACAACCATGGCCTCTGGCCTTTTATATACTTACCTCCTGTGGGGTGTCAGCGAGCCAGGAGATGCCGGTCATCTGAGCGCATCCAAACCAGAAACCAGACTGCAGGAGAAAATACGGAGGCCAAGATTTGTGCAGGAAACTGCAGCCCTAAAGGCCCAGTTCCACAAAACATGCTTTGGGAAAGACAAGCCATCAGCAAGACTCACGCCCGACTCCTCACTGTCCTGCCCTGAGATGGGAGCTTTGTAATGACTGGGGCAGAAGCACTCAAGTCAATTACAAAGGCCAGGCCAGTACTGGGTACCTAGGGCTAAACACACCCACTAGTGTGAATAAAGGGCTTTTGATTTTGTTTTCGGTGGGTTGGGTACTGCAATATTCACACCTTTGGAGAAATGCTTACAAATTCAGCATTTGACTTTTCCTATGAATTATATTCAATTAACTCTTGTTTATCCACATGTGATTTGTCTGTGGCAAAAGTTAAATTGAAGACTACCCTTTCCCAGTCTCTCAATTTATTCCTCAGCCACTTACCTCTGATACAATAGGTTTAGATTCAGGTAATACAAAGTAACTTATTAATAGCCTGAGTAAAATATATAATTAGTACCATTTATCTGCTGTAGGAAAAAAAATTCACACAATGCATTTCAAATTAAAATAAAATTCCTTTTTTCATGTTTGCATTGTTGCTTAGCTCCAGGAGTACAGTAAGTAAGAAATAACTTCAGGTAATGGCATCTATTAATTCTTACCACAGCTTCAGTGATTTGGCGGAGGGAAGTCTCTGAATCTATATCTAATTCTACAACCCAGTGAGTTCAAACTTCTAAGGAATGCTCCTCATATACCATAATCCTTCTCCCTCAACATTTTTCCCCCTCTCTTTCTTTCCATGACCCCAAAAGCCAAAAGCAACAGATCAGTAGAGAACATGGCTAGGGTAGAACCCCTGCAATCACATTTTATCCTACCTCAGATTTAACAGTTACCTTAGAGATCTAACATTTATCTAGTTTATTGGATCAATTTATAGCCTTGGGAAAACGCACACCTTGGAATTTTCTGTCCAGGGCGAATCAAGTAGATGAGTGAAATTTCCAAATACTACTTTCCTTGTGTTATACTGATATCGCTAAAAGAGTGTATCTGCTGAATGCCACTTAAAAACTAAAAAACTAAACTCATTTACAAACATGTAAATGTTTTTCATTGAGTCAACCTGAACATTCTTCTTATCCTGCTGTTTTGCAATAGGGCCACAGCTGAGTATAAAATGAGAGTGCAAACTCCTGAGAGTGGGAGGTCTTTTCTTTCTTTTGGAATCCACGCCCATCCCCCATTCTTTCTCCCCATATTTACTTTCAAGATCAACACTGAATTGACACTCTGGCTCAGAGATATTCTAACTGACCCAGAAACTAAGTAAAGGGGAAGCAGGTATCCTAAGAATTCAAGGATGGACATTAGTAAAGAAGCAAATATTTGAAATTGGAATTATCTGGATCATCTATAAGATGTAAACATATGGGGAAATATATCTGTGTATCTGGATATGTCTGTAGTCAGGTCTAGATGAGTATCCAAACAATTCAGATCCCTGAAAGAAAAGCAAGGATTTTAGACTTAGTGTGTCTTCATTAATTCACTTGGTGATTATTAACAAACAGTTTACTTTGTCCTTGGCTGGAGCTGCACAGTAGAGAAAAACAGACTTTGGACCAGTGTACTTCATCCATCTAATTCCCCTGAACATCTACTGTATTTAATGTGCATATATGTAGCCAAGGCCACAGTCTGTCTATACAGTCAAAGTGAATTGGAAGGTGGATATAGTTGTATATAGATAAATGCAGATACAAAAATATGCTAGGGGAAAACAGGGGTCGGGGGGTGGGGAGGGGAGAGGGAAAGTACTAGTTTGCATGATCTAAGCAAACTCTCCCAGAAATAAATTATCTGGGCAATTGTTCAACTTGTCACTCTGTCTGTCCTGTATTGACAAACCTCATATGTTTGTACAGGCTTAAGGAATTTGGAATATCATTGACTTTTCAGTGGGCTGATGAACATATATTTGAAAATTCTGTTTTCTCTTCATAATTTTGCCTCATTGTTAAATACTTAATTGTCACTCTGAATGTGCTGTGTATTCTGTTTTCACCAGCTCTCAAAGAACTAGGATGTATAAATTATTAGTGAAATGAATGCATGTGAGGGCTCTATCATTTTCAAATTGTGAGAACAACTGTAGTCTCCTGTCTTCGGATGTTCTAGAAACCCCCTTCTGCCTTCATTGACATCTTACTCCCCCCTCCCACAAGTGGAAAATCATCTCATTCAGGAAGATCCCACGTAATGGGAAATGCCAGTTGCAAGTTGTCACTTTTTATTTCTAAGCAGCACCCCTCACCATTCATGGTGCTAATATTCCATAGAAGTGTGTGGCATTGACCCATTGGAAAGAATGTTAGCTGGGCCCTCCTCAATCTCCTGTATTAGTTGGTCTCTGGGACTGAATCTCTCACCTGTATTTTCAAAAAGACTTGCTAAATTAAACTTTGTCAAAGTAAGGAGTTGAATGTAATTTGAAGTACTTTCAGTTGGACTTAGCTCAAAAAGCAAAGTCAAGAGCTGAACCCTCCATGGCTCAACGCAAACAAGATATCACTCATTCCCTTACTGCAGCTTTTAGCAGGTTTTGGCTTACATTTAGGGAGTCACTGCCATACCCTGTTTCCACCAGGTCAACAGACAAAAGGAGTACATTTAGATAAGGCAACCTGGTCATCAAGCCCCGCCCATTAGGTATACCTGCCTCTTCCTCTTCCACCAAGAAAGCATTTCAAAGTACAAGTCAAAATTATTATAAGAATATAAGTATAAGGATTACTGAAAAAGTAACCTTGAATCTACTCTAATTATAAGCCAAAGCAAATGTTTCACAAACCTTAGTATTTTAATTTATTAATAAAACATTTCTTGTAACAAAGTTCTTAAGTTATGAGACATGGAAGTTCAGCCTGTGGCCCAGGTGATTTTTAAAGTTCCTTTCAGCTCAACGACTCTGTAGATAAGGAGGTGGTGAAGACTTGAATCTGGGCTCAGCCTTTTCTTAAATGCATGCTTTGGTCAAACTGTTTAGTCTTTCATACCTCACTTTTCTCATCAATCCAATGGGGATA
Organism: Lipotes vexillifer; assembly: GCF_000442215.2. Taxonomy (NCBI): domain Eukaryota; kingdom Metazoa; phylum Chordata; class Mammalia; order Artiodactyla; family Lipotidae; genus Lipotes; species Lipotes vexillifer. Next base: position 247,714 of record NW_006782914.1, read on the forward strand.
ATAAATTCCTCATAGGTTGATGTGGCGATTACAAGGGATAATTTATGTGAAGCTGTCAGCACAGTGTCTGGTATAAGGCAAGCTCTCAGTAAGCCTTGGGCCTGAAAATGATGATGCTCAGTAATTAGGCTGATCATGACACCCTGAAACCTCTTTTCGTGCAGTGGAGGGGGCAGAAGATGTGCCAGATGCTTCAACATTACGATCCCATTTTAAGCTTCATGACAACTCTCACATTCGTATGACTGCCCCAGGAAGCCCCACATTGTTGATGACAAGACAGAGGCCCAGGGATATGGGGAGACTTACCCTCAAGGACCCAGCCAGTAAAGGAGCTGGATTCTAGTCCATTTCTCATCCCAAAGTCTTGGCCCCTCCATCATGCCACCTCTTTGCAGCAGGACTCACTGCTGGAAGGCTGAGCAGCATAGTCCCAGGTTCCTGGCTCTCCCCCAGGTGGTGCTGGGTAAACCCCTTTCAAGCCTTGCTCATTCCCTGCCTCATTACCCAAGGAATCTAAGTCAGGAAGTACTTTAGTTTCTTCATCCAGAAAATCTGGATGATTCTACCTGCCTTACCCACTTCCATGCATGTTTGGAGGCTCTTTCTCAAGAGAGGTAGTGCATGGGAAAGTGCTGTAAAACTTCACTTAGTGTAAGGTGGTAGTATTAACGTGTGGATTCCATCAGCTGCCTCAACTGGAAATTATCAGATTCCATTAAGCTATTACCTAACCACTAGGAACACTTCTAGTTTTGCACAATTTCATTTCAGATGTGGTACTGCATGAAAAAAAAACAGACAGTGGAGAAAAAAGTAGTAATTTACTATAAACACACAGGGGCAAACTAGGCCTCATGATGGCCATAAAATTCTCTCCATTTAGGCCAAACTGACAAGTGCTAAGAAGCCCATTGTGATGGAGACAGCTGTTAGGCAATCTCTTCTTTTGGCAAGGATGTCGGCTATGAATGAAATAGTCAGTCCCTCATCTGGTTATTTCCAAATGGCCAGGTGTTTGGCATGGAGGAGACCCAGCCAGACACAGGCACGGAGGCTTGCTCTTCTAGCCTAGTGCAGCTTGGATGGATGAGGAGGTGAGAACACGTCACTCTTCTGCCTCTTTCCCATTCCAGTTTATTGTGACATGTGTTCATTCTTTCAGACTAAGAAAAACAATAGTAACTGTACTTACTTTCTTATTATCTTAAGTCCTTTACATAATCATTTCATTTAATTCTCCCAAGAACACTGTGAGGCAGGTACACCCCCATTTTACAGATAAATTCTGCCCTTCCATCCATTTATATTCCTTTGCTACCTGCTTCATAGAGTTTCTCAAACCTACCCACACAAACCCCAACACACAGGTTCAGTGTCTCAAGTTCTCTTATCAAAACCTGCCCCCCACCAATTTTTTCTCGATCTGCTAAACTTATCTACTCATGTTATAAAGCACAGCTAATATTCAAAATGTTTTCCTCCCTTCCAACATAGGTTTTTGTTTTTCCAAGGCATTGCCTGAAAGAATTATAAGCACCAGGAAGCAGGGCGTGTGGAAGGAGAGGAGGGAGGAGAGGAGGTGCTGCCTTCCAGATACCCCTAAAATAAGAGCACCTACTTCACCCACACATGAAGCTGGTCCTACCTATACAGGGGCATCTAGAGGAGTGAGGCACCTATGGTCAGGCCAACTGTAAACAGAGCCTGTGGGAGAAAAGGAGCATGTCTCACCCAAAGGCCTTGAAGTTCAATGTTCTAAAATACAGTGCCACCCAAACCAAAGTCATCCATGAGCTGGATCAGGCTCACTAGTACCTCCTTTCCCAGTGGAAATTAACACTTTCCCTAGACACAACACTTTCGCTCAGGCAAGCTTACCACCTTCCCCAAACACAGCTTGCTGCTTTTACTACTCATAGTGCTCTAGAAACAACCAAAAACAGGCAAATAGAAATCAACTGTCACTTTGGAGAAATCCCTGCCCATGATGATGCAGGTGTGGGTGATATTTCTTTGTGTGTTGTCTTTGAGGCAAGTGTGAAGGGGAAAGAATTGTTATAAATGGTTAATGTGCCACAACAAATAGCTTTCCATCTCCAAGGGCTTACCATGGACCATGACATTTACGGTCTCTAACATTAATCCCTTTCACATCCATCATTTCATTTGTACCCCTATGTACCCATTCATCTGAACACTAAGTAAGGAAGGCAGAGAAGTCGCCATTTTTCTGTTGAGGAAACTGAACCACATGGAGGTTGCATGGTTTGTCCAATGTCACACCATAAGTGTCACATCTAGGATTGCCCCCCAGGGATTCCAGCTCCAAATCCAGCAGCTGTTTGATATCACCTGGCCAAACTTCCCTTCATAGCTGTGCATAGTCTGAAGATTATTTGGGTGTCTTCTCAGCAATATGAACCTCAACAGATCTAACTGTAAATATGGGTTAACCAAGGTAATCGAAGATGATCTCATCTCAAGATCCTTAATTACATATGAAAAAAACTCTTTTTCCAAATAAGGTCAGATTCACAGGTTCCAGAGATTTGGATGTGAACGTATTTTGGGTGTCATTTTTCAACCCACTACACCCCACTCCCCAGCACATGACTGGCACTTCTCAGTTTCTAGAGAAATGTTTCCTAAACTTGAACATCTGAGTCACCAGTCACCTGGTGATTTTGTTACTAAGTACGTGTGGGATCCTGACTCAGTAGATGTCGGTGGGGCCTGAGATTCTGCATCTCTAACAGGCTCCCGGGTCATGCTGATGCAGACCTAGGTGGTCCAAGGTGAGCAAAAAGTATAGTAGTGAGGTTCATAGAGAAGCAGTAGTAGCACCTGGGAGCCTGTTAGGATGAAGACTCTCAGGCCCAACCCAGACCTGCCGAGACTGAATCTGCATTGCAACATGATCCCCAAGCACTTTGGCTGCAAGTTAAAATTCCAGAAGCACTGATCAGGTAAGGTTTTTATATTCCTACTTCACACCCAAGACCTCACTCACCCTACTCTGCACCTGTGCTTATAGAGTCTTCATTCCTGTTTGGTCAGGTCTTCAGTTCCCCGCATGGCTGTAACTCCCCTCGGACCCTGAGGGGAAGGCCTTGGAAGGAAATGCACCCCGTCCTCCCCTGTACTCGTTCTGTTGCACAAACAGTCCACTGAAGCCCCAAGCCAAGCAGCCACTTGCCCCAAGGCTGTGAATACCACACTGTATGATTCCAAAGTGCCACAGCACTTGTGACGCTCACAGAAGCTACCAAAGGGCATCTTGTCCTTCTCATAGAAAGTGCTACAAAACTCTCCTGGGAATCCTGGACTTTCTTCCTGGTACAGGGATCAATTCCATGTGCTTTCTCCACCCTTCTGATGCTCACAGCAAACTCTTACAAGGAGTCAGACAATGCAGATATGCCCCTTCATGCCTCCCAAGATATAAAAAGGATCCCACAACAAAAATCTTCTCTCAGGCATCTTCCATCATCACTTCTGTGGTTTCTTTGCTCAGGGAGTTTTCCATGAAAAAGAGCCTGCTCCCTCCACTGGACGTGCACAGTCAGTCAAAGGCTGAACCTAGTTGAACCTAGACTAAAATCCTAGCTCTGCTATTTATCAGCTGTGTGTTGTGGGGCAAGTGGCTTAGCTTCCCAGAGTCTAGTTTGACCCATTTGTAAAAGTGAGTATAACATATGCCTCCCAGGATCCTTTGATTAGACAGAGACTGGAGTACTGGAAAGAACCACACATGGAAGGGGCAGCGAAGGGGCTCAGAGAGTGTCCATGTTCTTTCTTTGCTCTTCCTTTGGTCCTTTCTTCCCACGGCCCTTAGGAAAATGGATGGCCCAGTGCATCTTTCCTTCTTGTTCCTCCACCTCTCTCTTCCAGGCTCAGTGGTCTTTCAGACAGTTCATTTTGAAGAAAAGACGGTCCTAATCTTGTCATAAGAGGTCTATCTACACTCATTTCCACATCAAAATTAAACTATGTCAACTAAAAACAAAACCGCTGAAACCAATTTTATAGATGTCCAGAACTGAATTAAGTTTTTCCTAATGCTTAAGTAACTACCGTCTTGCAACAAAAGTAATTTTCTCTTCCCCTATTACTCATTTCTTTCTTTGGTAAACTTATACTGAGCACACGCTAGGTAGCCAGTTCCTGTTCTAAGTGCCTATTTCCTTTTACCTATATGTTGAACAGAAAATAAGTTAACAGATAATGAGTAAGACCATTTCAGATAGTGGTAAGAGCCGAGAAGGAAATAAACCAGGTGATGAGATATAATGGGTTTGGGGGCTCTATTTTAGTGTTAGATGGTCGGGTAAATCAACTGAGATATTTAAGTTAAGATCAGATTGACAGAGTAACCAGTCAAGATCAGGAGAAGAAAGTTCTAGATAGAGGGAACAGCAAGGGAGAAGGCCTTGGGTGGGATCAAGCTTGGAGTAGTTGAGGGCTCACAGGTGGTGTGACTGCATTCTCATGATCAGAGAGGAGCATGAAACAGGTGAAAATGATGAGGAATGAAGATGTTATGGATGGGATTGTGTCCCTCCAAAACTCATGTGTTGAAGCCCTAAACACCAACGTGACTATATGTGACAACTGGATATTTACCAAAGTAATTAAGGTTAAGTGAGGTCATAAGTGTCATTATAAGAAGAGATACCAGAGAGCTCGTTCCACCACGTGAGGACACAGTGAGAAGCCAGCCATCTGCAAGCCACGAAGGGGTTCCTCACCAAGAACTGAATTGACCAGACACTGATCTGGGACTTTGAGCCTCCATAACCATAAGAAAATCAATTTCTGATTTTTAAGCTACCCAGGCTGTAGTATTTGTCTGTGGCACATTGAGCTAAGACAGCAGACCATGCTGGGCCACAAGGGCCACAGTAAGAAGCTGGGTTTTAAGCAGGGGGTATGTTGAGTCCAGCTCATTTCAGCTCATAAAAGTGAATTGTTCTGGTTTCAGGAATTTTGTGAGCTATTAACCACCAAGTTGGTATGTTTATATTGGCCATAATGGGAGTATTTACAACATGGAAACTGGCAAATGCTACAAATCAAGGCTCTTATCTTTCTTCCCAAAACCCCCTTCCAAGAAAACCAGTTATCAAATACTAATGAAGTATGTGCAATTTAGGTACAATAGGAAGTCAACAGAGGGTTTAGGCAGGAAGATAAGTTGATCTAATTTACTTTTTGAAATAATCACTCTGGCTGCTGTGTGGAGAATGGTTTCTGGGGGGATGAGAGTGGAAGCCAGGGACCCAGCAATTTCACTCCTGGGTATATATCCAAAAATCCTCCAAAACACTAAGTCAAAAAGATACATGCACCGCCCCCCCTCCAATGTTCATAGAAGCATTATTTACAATTGCCAAGATACAGAAGCAGCCTAAGTGTCCATCAACAGATGAATGGATAAAGAAGATGTGGTACATGTATATACAACAGAATGCTACTCAGCCATAAATAAAGGATGAAATTTTGCCACTTGCAGCAACATGGATGGACTTGGAGGGCATTATGCTAAGTGAAATAAGTCAGACAGAGAAAGACAAATACTGTATATCACTTATATGTGAGATCTAAAAAATATAACAGACTAGTAAATACAACAAAGGAAACATACAGATATAGAGAACAAACTAGTGGTTACCAGTGGGGAGGGGTGGGGGCAGTGGGAGGGGCAAACTATTGGGTATAAGATAGGCTCAAGGATGTACTGTACAACACGGAGAATATAGCCAATATTTTGTAATAACTGCAAATAGAAATTAACCTCTAAAAATTATATTAAAAGTTTAAAACATTTAAAAAAGAATGAAGAAAAAGAGTGGAAACCAGGGGACCCAATGAGAAGGACTCGAATCCAGATTTTCTGACCCCAAGTCCAGTGCTCATTTTATTGTCACAAATGAGGTCTGTACTTAGTATTCTCTTCCAGAGCCTATAGAAACTCTGCTCCTTTTGCCTTTTGTTATAGTGTTCAATTCCCTAAACCGTCAATCAGCAAAAAGCTCTCCTCTTCACCAAAAAATTACCATTGGGCATTATCAAGATGGCAGAGTAGGAGGATGTAGAGCTCACCTCCCCCCACAAACATATCAAAAACACATCTACATGTAGAACAGTTCTCATGGAAGACTAACTGGAACCTGGCAGAAGCACTCCTATCAACCAAAGCTGTAAGAAAGATCTCCATGTGACCGAGTAGGATGGAATAAAAAGGCTTTGGATTGGGACTTGTTTTCTTGGGAGGGATCTGTAAGGAACAGAAGGTCCACACAGGTGGACTGGCACCCAGGGGAGTGAGCAGGTTGAGCCACAATCTGGGCATCTGAGTTCTGGGATCCCGCACCGAGGAGACAAGCCCCCTTGCCTGCTGGGAAATCCACTGAGACAGACAGAAAGGCTGGAGAAGCCTAGACACTACTCATGAGGAGTGTGCACATGCTGGCTTGCTAACAATCAGGGTAGAGAGAGCCTTGCACTGGCGGTTGCAGCCTCACTGTACTTCCCAATCTGAAGAGGTAAAAACCCTGGCCCCTACTCACTCCACACCACAACCTGATGTGAGAGTTGAGCAAAGATTAGGTTCAGCTATGCAGAGACAGCCTGGAGGGCCTGGGGTGTGATCCGGGTGGAGCTGCAAAGCCCACTGTCAGCACATGTATGGGGCAGTGCGTGGGTATGCAGTGGACAGCATCAGTGCACATGAAGTAGCACTACAATAATGTGCAGCAGCTAAGGGCTAAATCTCCAGCAGACAGGCCCTGGGAAGGAGTCTGCAGTGGTTATTTTCCAGGCAGAGCGCCTGTCTACTCCACAACATGGCTTAGTGTTAGATCTGGAGCAGACAGGTCATGGGAGAAGTCTTCCACAGAGGCAACCCAGATCTCAAGTGGCAGCGCAGCCATCTCAATTCCTGCAGCCGCAACGCCCTGACCCCCCGCCCCAGCTTACTCCACACCACAGCCTTGTACTAGATCTGGGATGAACATAACAGAAAGAGGCGTGACCTTGGGCAGCTTCTGAGTGGAACCACAGAAGCCTACACAGGTGGCACATAAGTCCTCTGTGACCACGTGGGCCTCACTTGCTTCAGCAATCATCTCCTTTGGGGCAGGGCAAATGGAGCACTCAAGGGCAATGGAGCCTGATCAAACCCAAACCTCAGGGCTTCTACTCCAACAACTATTGAGCAGACCCTGCCCCTGACATGGTGGTGACAACCATGGAGCGAAGAGGAATACCCACCTTACATCCCATATAGCCTCTTGATACTACAATATCAACCACATACCCTATCAAGGGGCTAACAGGCAGCACACTCTGAGGAAAGACATGGCTGTCATCTGCACCAAAAACAGCCCTCACACCAAAAATATCAGATACACGCAGTCTAAACAGGTATCCTCCCACATAAAAACACCACTTCAAGACCATGATAACTGTTTCTCCTAAATTCACAGAGACAGAGAAAGTTAAGTAAAATGAAAAGACAGAGGACCTACTCCCAATTAAAAGAAAAAAAGAAATCACCTGGAAGAACAAATAATCAGATCTCACCATTCTACTAAACCCTGAGTTCAAAAAAGAGGTAATTAAATTGCTAAAGTAATTAAGAAAGATTATCAATAGAAAAGCAGATCACTGTAACAAGGAACTAAAAACTATAAAGATGGACCAATCAAAATTAGGCAATTCAATTGCCAAGATTAAAAATCAATCTAGGAGCAATGAATAGCAGACTAAATGACACAGAAGAATGAACAAGTGATCTGAAAGACAGGATAATGAAAATCACACAAATGTAACATCAGACAGAAAGACAGATGAAAGAAAACGAGTGTCAACTGAAAAAAAAACGCGCAACCTAAAAGTTGAGACTTGTGTTTTATTTGGCAGACAAAACTGGGGACTTAGGCCCAGGACACAGCCTCTCAGATAGCTGTAAGGGACTGCTCCAAAGAAGTAAGGGATGAGCCAGGATATATAGGAGTTCTTGAAATAAAGACCAGGTAGTCGGAACTTCAAAAGATTAGTATTTATTTAAAAAAAAACAGATACCTTAAGTTAATAAACTCAGGACTTTTCTATGCATGGGAAGATGCAAGAGTCTGGGCTCATTGAAACTATTTCTTTGATATGCTCCTTAGCTATCTAGGACCAGTATCCTGTTCTTTCCAATCCTGAGTCTCCTCAGGGTGCACTGATGAGGGTCACTGCAGTGGCTGAGGGCTTGTCAGCAGGCATCCCTTTTGTCTCCATCCTGAGTTCCCTCAGGGCTCACCGTCAGGGGTGGGGGTGTGGGGGGGCTTGATAGCTGCAACATCCTTTGTTTACTGATACAGCAGAAAACATTTTTTCATTCACAGAAGCAACATAAGAGATGTAAGAGATAATACAAAGCATGCTGACCTACACATAATAGGGGTTCCAGAAGGCGAAGACAGAGAAAAGGGGATCAAAAATGTATTTGAAGAAATTATGGGTGAAAACTTCACAAACCTAAAGGAGGAAACATATCTAGGTACAGGAAAAACAGAAGGTCCCAAACAAGATGGACTCAAACAGATCCACACCAAGACATATCATAATTAAAATGGCAAAAGTTAAAGAGAGGATTCTAAAGGCAGCAAGAGAAAAACAAAGTCAGGTACAAGGGAACCTCCATAAGGCTATCAGCTGATTTCTTTCCAGAAACTTTGCAGGCCAGAAGGGAGTGGCATGATATATTCAAAACTCCTGAAAGGGAAATACCTGAACCTAGAATACACTACCCAGTAAGATTAACATCTAGAATAGAAAAAGAGATAAAGAATTTCTCAGACAAGTAAACACTGAAAGAATTCAGCAATATTAAACCTATGCTAAAAGAAATATTTAAAGGTCTTCTCTAAATAGAAAAGAAGCAAGTAACTATGGAAAAGGGAAAAATCACAATAGGAAAGGTAAATATATAAAAAGATTGAAGATCACTTAAATAAGCCAATACATAGACTAAAGAACAATACAAAAAATTGTAAAAGCGATTATAACTACAATTAATAGTAAAAGGATAAGCATAAAGGTGTAAAATAGGACATAATATCACAAAATACAGGAGGGGAAGTATAAAAATGTACCTCTTTTAGAATGGGTTTGAACTTGAATGACTACCAGCTTAAAGCAAATAGATACAGTTATGGGTCAACATACTTGAACTCCATGGTAACCACAAATCAAAAATATATAAAAGACTCACAAAAATAAAAAAGAAGGGAACTCAAGCATACTACAAAAGAAAATCATCAAGCCAAAAAAGGAAAAACAAAAAGAAATGAACAAGGAAGAACTACAAAATCAAATGGAAAACAAGATTTAAAACGGCTAAAAGTACATACCTATCAATAATTACTTTAAAGGTCAATGGACTAAATGTTCTGATCAAAAGACTTAAAGTGTCAGATTGGATTAAAAAAACAAACAAACCGAGAACCTATAATAAAACAAATTGAAGGATTAAAAACCATATGATCATCTTAATAGATGAGAAAAGAGCTTTCAACAAAATTCAACACCCATTTCTACTACAAAAAAAAAAACACCCACAAAGTAGGCATCGAGGGAACCTACCTCAACATAATAAAGGCCATATATGACAAACCCACAGCCAACATCATTCTCAACAGTGAAAAACTGAAACCATGTCCTCTAATATCAGGATCAAGACAAGGTTTCCCATTCTCACCGCTATTATTCAACATAGTTTTGGAAGTTTTAGCCAATCATAGAAGAAAAAGAAATAAAAGGAATCCAATCGTAAAAGAAGAAGTAAAACTGTCACTGTTTGCAGATGACATGATACTATACATAGAGAATCCTAAACATGCTACCAGAAAACTACTAGAGCTAATCAATGAATTTGGTAAAGTAGCAGGATACAAAATTAATGCACAGAAATCTCTGGCATTCCTATATACTAATGATGAAAAATCTGAAAGTGAAATCAAGAAAACACTCCCATTTACCATTGCAACAAAAAGAATAAAATATCTAGGAATAAACCTACCTAAGGAGACAAAAGACCTGTATGCAGAAAATTATAAGACACTGATGAAAGAAATTAAAGATGATACAAACAGATGGAGAGATATACCATGTTCTTGGATTGGAAGAATCAACATTGTGAAAATGACTCTACTTCCCAAAGCAATCTATAGATTCAATGCAATCCCTATCAAACTACCACTGGCATTTTTCACAGAACTAGAACAAAAAATTTCACAATTTGTATGGAAACACAAAAGACCCCGAATAGCCAAAGCAATCTTGAGAACAAAAAATGGAGCTGGAGGAATCAGGCTGCCTGACTTCAGACTATACTACAAAGCTACAGTAATCAAGACAGTATGGTACTGGCACAAAAACAGAAAGATAGATCAATGGAATAGGATAGAAAGCCCAGAGATAAACCCATGCACATATGGTCACCTTATCTTTGATAAAGGTGGCAGGAATATACAGTGGAGAAAGGACAGCCTCTTCAATAAGTGGTGCTGGGAAAATTGGACAGGTACATGTAAAAGTATGAGATTAGATCACTCCCTAACACCATACACAAAAATAAGCTCAAAATGGATTAAAGACCTAAATGTAAGGCCAGAAACTATCAAACTCTTAGAGGAAAACATAGGCAGAACACTCTATGACATAAATCACAGCAAGATCCTTCTTGACCCATCTCCTAGAGTAATGGAGATAAAAACAAAAATAAACAAATGGGACCTAATGAAACTTCAAAGCTTTTGCACAGCAAAGGAAACCATAAACAAGACCAAAAGACAGCCCTCAGAATGGGAGAAAATATTTGCAAATGAATCAACTGACAAAGGATTAATCTCTAAAATTTACAGGCAGCTCATGCAGCTCAATAACAAAAAAATAAACAACCCAATCCAAAAATGGGCAGAAGACCTAAATAGACATTTCTCCAAAGAAGATATACAGACTGCCAACAAACACATGAAAGAATGCTCAACATCATTAATCATTAGAGAAATGCAAATCAAAACTACAATGAGATATCATCTCACACCAGTCAGAATGGCCATCATCAAAAAATCTAGAAACAATAAATGCTGGAGAGGGTGTGGAGAAAAGGGAACACTCTTGCACTGCTGGTGGGAATGTGAATTGGTTCAGCCACTATGGAGAACAGTATGGAGGTTCCTTAAAAAACTACAAATAGAACTACCATATGACCCAGCAATCCCACTACTAGGTATATACCCTGAGGAAACCAGAATTCAGAAAGAGTCATGTACCAAAATGTTCATTGCAGCTCTATTTACAATAGCCCGGAGATGGAAACAACCTAAGTGCCCGTCGTCGGATGAATGGATAAAGAAGATGTGGCACATATATACAATGGAATATTACTCAGCCATAAAAAGAAACGAAATTGAGCTATTTGTAATGAGGTGGATAGATCTAGAGTCTGTCATACAGAGTGAAGTAAGTCAGAAAGAGAAGGACAAATACCGTATGCTAACACATATATATGGAATTTAAGAAAAAAAAATGTTATGAAGAACCTAGGGGTAAAACAGGAATAAAGACAGAGACCTACTGGAGAACAGACTTGAGGATATGGGGAGGGGGAAGGGTGAGGTGTGTTAGGGCGAGAGAGAGACATGGACATATATATACTAACAAACGTAAGGTAGATAGCCAGTGGGAAGCAGCCGCATGGCACAGGGAAACCGGCTCGGTTCTTTGTGGCTGTCTGGAGGGGTGGGATAGGGAGGGTGGGAGGGAGGGAGACAAAGAGGGAAGAGATATGGGAACATATATATATGTATAACTGACTCACTCTGTTATAAAGCAGAAACTAACACACCATTGTAAAGCAATTATACCCCAATAAAGATGTTAAAAAAAAAAAAAAAAAGAAAGGTTCTTTGTGGCTGTCTGGAGGGGTGGGATAGGGAGCGTGGGAGGGAGGGAGACAAAGAGGGAAGAAAAAAAAAAAAAAAGACTTAAAGTGTCAGATTGGATTAAAAAAACAAACAAACCGAGAACCTATAATAGGCTGCCTACAAAAGACTGACTTGAGGGAGAAAGACACACACAGACTGAAAGTGAAGGAATAGAAAAAGATATTTCAAAGGGAAATGACAAGAAAGCAGGGGGAAGCAATACTCAGATCTGACAAAATAGACTTTAAAACAATGACCATAAAGAAAGACAAAGCAGGGCATTATATGATGACAAAGAGATCAATACAAGTAGAGAATATTACACTCATTAACATATATGCACCCAGTATATGAACACGTAAATATGTAAAACAAATACTAACAGAGACAAAGGGAGAAACTGACAGGAATACAATAATAGTAGGAGACACTAACACCCACTGACATCAAGGGACAGATCATCCAGACAGAATATTAATAAGGCAACAGAGGTCCTAAATGACATTACAGACCAGTTGGACTGAATTGTTATCTAGGACACTACATCCAAAAAAATACATATTCTTTTCAAGTGCACATGGAATGTTCCCTAGGATAGACAACACACTAGATCATAAAACAAGCCTAAACAAATTTAAAGGATAAAAATTATTTCAAGCATCTTTTCTGACCACAATAGTCTGAAACTAGAAATAAATCACAAAAAGAAAAATGGGAAAAGAACAAACACAAGGAAACTAAACATGCCAGTGAAAAACCAATGATGAAATCAAAGAAGGACTCAGAAAATACCTCAAGACAAATGAAAATGAAAACCCAAACTTACAAAATCTATGGGACACAGCAAAAGCAGTGCTAAGAGGGAAGTTCACAGCAATACAGGCCTTCCTCAAGAAACAAGAAAAATCTCAACAACAACAACAACAACCCTATCACCTAAAAGATTTAGAAAAAGAACAAACAAAACCCAAAGTCAGGAGAAGGAAGGAAATAATTAAGATCATCAAGAAAAAAAGGGAAAGGGCTCAAATCAATAAAATTAGAAATGAAAAAGGAGAAGTTACAGTAGACACCACAGAAATACAAAGGATCATAAGAGACTACCACAAGCAACAATAAGCCAATAAAATGGACAACCTAGAAGAAATGGACAAATTCTTAGAAACATATGGATTCCCAAGACTTAACCATGAAGCAACAGAAAATATGAACAGACCAATCACAAGTACTGAACTGAAACTGTGATTTAATAACTTCCAACAACAACAACAAAAAGTCCAGGACCAGATGCCTTCACAGCTGGATTCTATCAAACATCTAGAGAAGAGTTAACGTTTATCCTTCTCTAACTATTCCAAAAAATTGCAGAGGAAGGAATGGTCCAAAACTCATTGTATGAAGCCACCATCACCCTGCTACCAAAACCAGACAAACATATCACAAAAAAAGAAAATTAGAGGCCAATATCACTGATAAACATAGACACAAAAATCCTCAAGAAAATACTAGGAATTTGAATCCAACAATACAATAAAAGGATCATACATCATGATCAAGTGGGATTTATCCCAGGGATGCAAGATTTTTCAATATTTGCAACTCAATCAATGTTACACACCACATTAACAAATTGAAGAATAAAAACCATATGATCATCTCAATAGATGCAGAAAAATCGTTCAACAAAAATTCAACACTCATTTATGATAAATACTCTCCAGAGAGTGGGCATAAAGGGAACCTATCACAACATAATAAAGGCCATTTATGACAAACCCACAGCTAACATCATACTCAATGGTGAAAAGCTGAAAGCATTTCTGGTAAGATCAGGAGCAAGACAGGGATGTCCACTCTTGCCACTTTTATTAAACATAGTTTTGGAAGTCCCAGCCATGGAGATCAGAGAAGAAAAAGAAATAAAATAATCCAAATTGGAAAAGAACTTAAACTGTCACTGTTTGCAGATGACATGACATAGAAGATCCTAAAGATGCTACCAGAAAACTACTAGAGCTCATCTATGAATATGGTAGGGTTGCAAGATACAAAATTAAAACACAGAACTCGGTTGCATTTCTATATACTAACAATGAAAGATCAGAAAGAGAAATTAAGGAAACAATCCCATTTACCATCACATCAAAAAGAATAAAATACCTAGGAATAAACCTATGTTTAGGGAGGAGGGAAAAGACCTGTACTCTGAAAACTATAAGACACTGATGAAAGAAATCAAAGATGACACAAACAGATGGAAAGATATAGCATGTTCTTGGATTGGAAAAAATCAATATTGTCAAAATGACCATACTACCCACAATCTACAGATTCAATGCAATCTCTTTCAAATTACCAATGGCATTTTTCACAGAACTAGAACAAAAATTTTTTTAAATTTGTGTGGAAACACAAAAGACTCTAGCTGAAGCAATCTTGAGAAAGAAAAACAGAGCTGGAGGAAGCAGGCTTTCTAACTTCAAACTATATTAAAAAGCTAAAGTAATCAAAACAGTATGGTACTGGCACAAAAACAGACATATAAATCAATGGAACAAGATAGAAAGCCCAGAGATAAAACACACACCTATGGTCAGTTAATCTATGACAAAGGAGGCAAGAATATACAATGGAGAAAAGACAGCCTCTTCAATAAGTGGTGCTGAGAAAATGGGACAGCTTCATGTAAAAGAATGAAATTAGAACACTCCCTAACATGATACACAAAAATAAACTCAAAATGGATTAAAGACCTAAATGTAAGGCCAGACACTATAGAACTCTTAGAGTATTACAGGCAGAACACTGTTTGACATAAATCGCAGCAAGAGCTTTTTCGATCCACCTCCTAAAGTAATGAAAATAAAAACAAAAATAAACAAATGGGACCTAATTAAACTTAAAGTTTTTCACAGCAAAGGAAACCATAAACAAAATGAAAAGGCAACCCACAGAATGTGAGAAAATATTTGCAACCTAAGTGACCGACAAGGGATTAATTTCCAAAATATACAAACAGCTTGTGCAGCTTAAAAAACATAAAGAACGCAATCAAAAAATGGGCAGAAGATCTATGTAGATATTTCTCCAAAGACATAGAGATGCCCAAAAAGCACATGAAACAATGCTCAACATTGCTAATTATTAGAAAATGCAAATCAAAACTACAATGAGGTACCACCTCACACCAGTCAGAATGACCATCATCAAGAAGTCTACAAATCATAAATGCTGGAGATGGTGTGGAGAAAAGAGAAGCTTCCTGCACTGTTGGTGGGAATGTCAATTAGTGCAGCCACTATGGAGAACAGTATGGAGGTTCCTTAAAAAACTAAAAATAGAGCTACCATATGATCCAGCAATCCCACTCCTGGGCACATATCTGGAGAAAATCATAATTTGAAAAGGTAAATGCCCACCAATGTTCACTGCAGCACTATTTACAATAGCCAATAAATGTCCATCAACAGAGGAATGGATAAAGAAGATGTGGACATATATACAATGGAATATTACTCAGCCATAAAAAAGAATGAAATAATGCCATTTGCAGCAACATGGATGGACCTACAGATTATCATACTAAGTGAAATAAGTCAGACAGAGAAAGACAATTATTACATGATATCACTCATATGTGGAATCTAATTTTTAAAATGATACAAATGAACTTATTTACAAAACGGAAATATTTTTATAGATATAGAAAACAAACTTATGGTTACCAAAGGGGAAACACGGGGGAGAGGGATAAATCAGGAGCTTGAGATGAACATACACACACTACTATATATAAGATAGGTAACAAACAAGGACATACTGTATTGCACAAGGAACTCTACTTAACATTCTGTGATAACCTATAAGAGAAACGAATCTAAAAAAGAATGAATATGTGCATATGTATAATTGAATCACTTTGCTGTACACTTGAAACTAACACAATGTTGTAAATCAACTATACTCCAATAAAATTAAAATTAAAAAAATGGAAAAGATCAATAAAACGTAGAGCTAGTTTTTTGAAAAGATAAAACTGACAAACCCTTAGCCAGGATCACCAAGAAGAAAAGGGAGAGGACCCAAACAAACTAAGAAATGAAAGAGGAGAAATAACAACTGATACCACAGAAATACAAATACTTGTAAGAGAATACTATGAACAATTATATGCCAACAAATTGGACAACCTAGAAGAAATGGACAAGTTTCTAGAGACATGCAGCCTGCCAAAACTGAGTCAAGAAGAAATAGATAATTTGATAAGGCCAATCACCTGAAGTGAAATGGAATCTTTAAAAAGAAAAGGAAAAAAAAAAAAAAAAACTCCCTGCAAACAAAAATCCAGGACTGGATGACTTCACTGGAGAAATCTACCAAACATACAGAGAAGAACTTGTACCAATTCTTCTCAAAATATTCCAAAATGCTGAGGAGGAGGGAATACTCCCAAATTCATCTATAAAGCCACCATCACCCTGATATCAAAACAAGAAAGAGAGAAAGGGAGAAAGAGAGAAAGGGAGAAAGGGAGAAAGGAAGGAAGGAAGGAAGGAAGGAAGGAAGGAAGGAAGGAAGGAAGAAAGAAAGGAAGGAAGGAAGGGAGGAAGAAAGAAAGAAAGGAAGGGAGAAAGGAAGGGAGAAGGAAAGAAAGAAAATTACAGGCCAGTATCTTTGATGAATACAGATGTAAAAATCCTCAATGAAATATTAGCAAACCAGGGCTTCCCTGGTGGCGCAGTGCTTGAGAGTCCGCCTGCCGATGCGGGAGACGCGGGTTCGTGCCCCGTTTCGGGAGGATCCCGCATGCCGCGGAGCGGCTGGGCCCGTGAGCCATGGCCATTGGGCCTGCGCGTCCGGAGCCTGTGCTCCGCAAATGGGAGAGGCCACAACAGTGAGAGGCCCGCATAACGCAAGGAAAAAAAAAAAAAAAAAAAAAAAAAATATTAGCAAACCAAATCCAACAATACATAAAAAGGATCATAGACCATGATCAAGTTGGATTCATTTTAGGGTTGCAATTATGGTTCAACATACAAAAATCAATGTGACACACCACGTTAACAAAAGAAAAGGCAAAAACCACATGATCACCTCAATAGATGCAGAAAAAGCATTTGACAAAATTCAACAATCATTCATGATTAAAACTCTCACCAGTGTGGGAACAGAGGAAACATGCCACAATATAATAAAAGCTATTTATGACAAACCCACAGCCAACATAATACTCAACAGTGAAAAGCTGAAAGCATTCCT
>NW_006782914.1:265141-309287 GCF_000442215.2 Lipotes vexillifer
CCGGGGCACGACCCCGTGTCCCCTGCATCGGCAGGCGGACTCTCAACCACTGCGCCACCAGGGAAGCCCTCACCAGTCCTATTTAACACAGTGTTACATGTCCTAGCCACAGCAATCAGACAAGAAAAAGAAATAAAATGTACACAAATTGGAAGGGAAAATGTAAAACTGTCACCGTATGCAGATGACATGACACTGTACAGAGAGAACTAAAGTCTTCACACAAAAACAATTAGAACTAATGAATGAATTCAGCAAGGTAGTAAGATACAAGGTTATATACAGAAATCTGTTCCATTTTTTTACACTAACAATGAAATGTCAGAAAGAGAGAGTAAAAAAAAAAAATCCTATTTAAATTCACCCCCCCCAAAATACTTAGGAATAAACTTAACCAAGGAGATGAATGACAAATAAGCTGAAAACAATAAAACATTGATAAAGGAAACTAAAGATGATTAAAAGAAATGGAAAGTTATGCCTTGCTCTTGGATCGAAAGAATTAATATTGTTAAAATGGCCATACCATCCAAAGCAATCTACAGAGTTAATGCAATCCCTATCAAAATATCTATGATATTTTTCACAGAATTAGAACAAATGATTCTCGAATTTATACAGAATCACAAAGGGCCAATAATTGCCAAAGCAATCCTGAGGAAAAAGAACAAAGCTGGAGGCATAACCCCTCCAGATTTCAGATTATATTACAAAGCTATAGTATTCAAAACAGTGTGGTATTTGCACAGAAACAGACATATAGAGATCAGTGGAATAGATAGAGAGCCCAGAAGTAAACCCATGCACCTAAGGTCAATTAATCTATGACAAAGGAGGCATGAATATATAATGGAGAAAAGACAGTCTCTTCAACAAGTGGTGTTAGGAAAGATGGACAGCTACTTGTAAATCAATGAAATTAGAACACTGTCTTACACCTTATACAAAAATAAACTCAAAATGGCTTAAAGACCTAAATGTAAGACATTAAAACTCTAAATATAAACCATAAAAGTCCTAGAAGAGAATAGAGGCAAAACATTCTCTGACATAAATTGTAGCAGTATTTTCTTAGATGAGTCTAATCAAACTAAAAAGCCTCTGCACAGCAAAGGAAACCATAAACAAAATGAAAAGGCAACATATAGAATGGAAGAAAATATTTGCAAATGATGCAAATTAAAAAAGGGGTTAATATCCAAAACATACAAACAGCTTATACAACTCAGTATCAAAATAACAAACAACCCAATCAAAAAAATGGGCAGAAGACCCAAACAGACATTTTTCCAAAGACATACAGATGGCCAACAGACACATGAAAAGATACTCAACATCAGTAATTATTAGATAAATGCAAAAATCAAAACCACAATGCGGTGTCACCTCACACTGCTCAGAATGGCCATCATCAAAAAGTCTACAAATAATAAATGCTGGAGAGGGTGTGGAGAAAAGGGAACCCTCCTGCACTGTTGCTGAGAATGTAAATTGGTGCAGCCACTATGGAGAACAGTACAAGGTTCCTTTAAAAACTAAAAATAGAGCTTCCATATGATCCAGCAATCCCACTCCTGGGTATACATCTGGAAAAATGAAAACTCTAATTCAAAAAGATATATGCACTCCATAGTCCATAGCAGCACTATTTATAATAGCCAAAACATTGCAACAAACAAGTGCCCATCAACAGATGATTGGCTTAAGAAAATATGGACTACACAATGGAATATTACTCAGCCATTAAAAAAAATGAAATATTGACATTTATAGCAACATGAATGGACCTAGAGAATATTATATTTAGTGAAGTAAGTCAGACAGAGAAAGACAGATACTATATGATATCACTTATATGTGGATTCTAAAAAAAAAATACAGATGAATGTATATACAAAACAGAAACAGACTCACAGACATAGAAAACAAACTTAGGGTTACCAAAGGGGAGAGGTGGGGAAGGAGGGACAAATTAGGAGTATGGGATTAACAGATACAAACTATTAGACATAAAATAGATAAGCAACAAGAATTTACTGTATAGCACGGGTAAATATATTTAGTAACTTGTAATAACCTATAAAGGGATTTAATCTGAAAACATATATGTAACTGAAACACTCTGCTATACATCTGAAACTAACACAAAATTATAAATCAACTATACTTCAATAAAAAATGACCATTAATGTTAGGCTTCTCAATTGAGACCCTCAAATGAATCGGAACCTCAAAGACCCTCAGAGAGTCAGGGCCTTCAAGAGCATATGGCTCAAGCCTTGTCACCACCCCCAACTCTACTCAATGTGGAAACTGAGGCCTAAAGAAGCTTAACGGCTTCCCCACGATAGACAGATGGGTAGGGGAAGAGCACAAGGGACACTGGCTCCTTGTCCAGTGTTGTTTCTGCTACATGGAAAGGCTGAGAGACAATGAATGCAGAAATCTGTCCTGCCATTCTTACTGCATGTGAGACCAATAATAAACGACAATGGCAGGAAACTTTTACAAACTGCAAATTAATAAAAAATTGTAACTTAGGACTATCATTGCTTACTCCTACCCTGGACAGCACTAAGACTGAACTTTGGCTGCTTTGTTTGTACAGATCAGCCCTTGCCCTGCTCCTCTTGGCCTCGTTTACCTCCTTGGATGAATCATCTGTGACTTGGGCTACATGACCAGAGATGGGACATTTCCAAGAGAATTGCTGGATGCAGGTACCTACAAACAGGATCATCTTAATCCTTCTGAGTCCAATGCTGCCGCAGCTTTTACATTCCCTTCATCACAACCTG
The DNA here is from genome assembly GCF_000442215.2 of Lipotes vexillifer. Lineage (NCBI taxonomy): Eukaryota > Metazoa > Chordata > Mammalia > Artiodactyla > Lipotidae > Lipotes > Lipotes vexillifer. The sequence goes on from NW_006782914.1 coordinate 267,940, forward strand.
TCAAGTCATTTTCGGTTTTCCAGTTGGCTACTCATGTTTCTAATGATATGCATTCTGATCGGCACTCTCTGAGACCTTTATGAGCATGTTCCCTGTCAGGCCACTTGGGTTAAAAGCATTTAACAACAGCAGGGGTAGAAACAGCTCTTATAAAACAACCTGCTTTTTACTCAGTCTCAGAAGACGTACCCTCAATGCTGATACTTTCTCAAAGCTTCTAGCTGTTAACGATACGAATGCAGGTAATTTAAAAGTGGCCATACAGGCAATCAAAGAAGCTTCCCTCTGTTAATCACAAGAAAACAAAGGAAATAAAAAAAGAGTTAATCAACCCACCCCTTTCAAAAGACCTTGCAATTATAGACCATGGAAATAAAAGTAACTTAAGTTCATTAGGATGAAACAATTGCATGTTTTCTTGTTAGGAATTAATCATATCTCAGGGGTTCAGGAGAAATTCTTTACATGATTTTTACTGTTTTCATGGACCTAAGGAATGTTATTGCTGGAGCAAATAGATCTACCATCTACAAACCCTAAAGGCTTAGAGGTTAAGAATTCTGCCTAAGGCCACACAACTCATGGACACCAAGACAAGGAAGGAACTCTGTCTCCCGGTTCTCAGCCCAGTACATGCTCACTCAACTGTCATTTTCCCCTCCAGAAGGCTCAGGCTACACTCTGCACAGCATGTTGTGCTGTTCGCTGGTGGTACTACCAGCCCAGGGATGGGGGTCTAAACTTCAGTTCAGTACTGCATCTACTTCCTGGAGTCATCTGCCTGTCCTCTGTTCCTAGCCTGACCCCAGTGCTCCTGTCCTAAAGTGTAAAGCAAGACAGTGTCTCAGAAAGGCTGTGCTAAGTGAGGCAGAAATGGCAAAGGACATTCTGCCCATTGACGAATGCAGCTGACTGCTTCAACACTTCACTCCAAAAACAACTGGATGTGGGCCAGACTTAGTCTACTTGGCCTATATTCTAGTTATTCTTTTCCCCATGAACTATGATTCTATTAATTACAGAGGAAATTGGAGGAAATAAATTGGCACATGAAGTTTTCAAGTCTTCCTTGTGTTATTAAGGAACTGGAATCAAGCTAGTGGTACACTGATGAGATGCACAGATGTGGAGACACAAGCTTAAACCTCCCTTTTTTTCTTTTCCTTTAAAAAATCTTTTTACCCTGGTAAATACACTTAACACAAAATTTACCTTCTTAATCATCTTTAAGTGTACAGTTCAGTGATATTAAATATTAATTACATTCACATTGTAGTGCAATCATCATTAATATCTATCTCCTGAACTCTTTTCATCTAACAAACCTGAAATTCTATACTCATTTAACAATGACTTCCCATTTCCTCCACCATCCCCAGCCTCTGACAGCCATTACTTTACTTTCTTTTTCTTTTCTTCTTCTTAAAATTTTATTTTTTTTAATACAGCAGGTTCTTATTAGTTAACCATTTGATACACATTAGCGTATATGTGTCAGTCCCAACCTCCCAATTCATCACACAACCACCACCCCCTGCCACTTTCACCCCTTGGTGTCCGGATGTTTGTTCTCTACATCTGTGTCTCTATTTCTGCCCTGCAAACCAGTTCATCTGTACCATTTTTCTAGGTTCCACATATATGCATTAATATACGATATTTGTTTTTCTGTTTCTGATTTACTTCACTCTGTATGACAGTCTCTAGATTCATCCACATCTCTACAAATGAGCCAATTTCGTTCCTTTTTATGGCTGAGTACTACTCTATTGTATATATGTACCACATCTTCTTTATCCATTCGTCTGTCAAAGGGCATTTAGATTGTTTCCATGACCTGGCTATTGTAAACAGTGCTGCAATGAACATTGGGGTGCATGTGTCTTTTTGAATTATGGTTTTCTCTGTGTATATGCCCAATAGTGAGATTGCTGGGTCATATGGTAATTCTATTTTTAGTTTTTTAAGGAACTTCCATACTGTTCTCCATAGTAGCTGTATCAATTTACATTCCCACAACAATGCAAGAGGGTTCCCTTTTCTCCACACACTCTCCAGCATTTGTTTGTAGATTTTCTGATGATGGCCATTCTGACTGGTGTCAGGTGATACCTCAATGTAGTTTTGATTTGCATTTCTGTAATAATTAGTGATGTTGAGCATCTTTCCATGTGCTTCTTGGCCATCTGTATGCCTTCTTTGGAGAAATGTCTTTTTAGGTCTTCTGCCCATTTTTTGATTGGGTACTTTACTTTCTGTCTCTGTGATTTTGGTACCTGTGAATCTAATACCTCATATTAGTGGAATCATACAATATTTGTCCTTTTATGACTGGCTTATTTCACTTGGCAAAATGTCTTCAATGTTCATCCATTTTGCAGCATGTGTCAGCATTTCCTTCTTTTTTAAGGTTCAATAATATTTCATTGTAATATACCATATTTTGTTTATCCATTTATCTGTTGATGGGTCCCTGGGTTGCTTCCACCTTTTGGCTACTGTGAATATGCTGCTATAAACGTGGGTGTAATAGAACAGGGAGATCAGCTCAGTGCTTTGTGACCACCTAGAGGGTGGGATAGGGAGGGTGGAAGGGAGATGCAAGAGGGAGGAGATATGGGGATATATGTATATGTATAGCTGATTCACTTTGTTATAAAGCAGAAACTAACACACCATTGTAAAGCAATTATACTCCAATAAAGATGTTTATTTAAAAATGTGGGTGTATAAATATATCTTCATGTCCCTACTTACAATTTTTTTGGCTATATATACAGAAGAGAAATAGCTGGATTATATGGTAATTCTATTTTTAATTTTTGGAGGGACAGCCATACTATTTTCCATAGTGGCTGCATTATTTTACATTCCCACCAGCAGTGCACCAGTTTCCAATTTCTACACGTCCTCATCAACACTTGTTAATTTCCATTTTTTGACAGTAGCCATTCTAATTAGCTGAGGTGGTTGAAACCCCACTTTTAATCCATAATCTTCTATTGGATTCCTTCTTCTGCCTCTGCTCAGAGACTTGGCCTTCTAGAGAAGGGACTCAAGTGGGGAATTCTCTCAATGCTGGTATCTGGTCTACAGAGTTCAAGAAAAACCAACACAAACATCAGCTTTTCTTCCTTAGTAAGGGCTTTACCCGTCTGATTTGAATACTTGCCTCAGGGCAGAAGATGTTGAAGGACCACGGTGGAGAAAGTAGCTTATGAAGATGCAGAGTGTGGGATGAAGAACCTAGAGAACACATTGAGTACGAGGAGGCTGGTGAGAGGACCAGGGTGGGTCACTGGATGGGAAAGAGAAAGGACCAGGAGGTGCTGGCTGAAGGTGGTTATCCCGGACCCTCAGAAGCAGAGTGTGCTGAGACCTGGTGTTGGCCAGACTTCCGCAGGACACAGACAAGCACAGGGAAGTTAAACCATAAACCACAGAATTGTCCGAGTATAAAACAGTAAATGGAATTATTTGGGAACCCAGTTATCCTCAGAAGCCTTGGACAGACTTTGAACATTTATATATTTTTCCAACTATTTGCTCCATATAATTTTCAAGTGATTCTCTTACTTTTGCTTGAACTGACATAGCTTGAGGGTGACCCTAAAATTATATTGTCAGTTAATTGCTCTCCTAGAAGATTCTATTTGAATTATTTCCATAAATCTCAAGTTATTAGACAATATAATGAAAACATTTATTAATGTCTATCAAGACCAAGGGTTCTCACTAGCTACCAGGTCTTCCATCCTTCAGGAGGCTGATTACTTCCTCCCAGGGTGCTGGATGTGGCACCTAGATTATACCTCTACTGTTGCTGCTCTTTTAAAACTTGGCTGGTATCTGTGAATTTGGTGCTTTATGATGAAGAAATAGGTGCCCCTAATGCTGTGCTGAGGAAGGTTCCTGTCTGAGGCTTGTCTACAGATGCTGGGGCCAGTGCTGCTCCATCCTGTACTGCAGCTTCTGTTCCTCAAATCCCTCACCATGGAGCAGTTGCATTTGTGTGAAATGTCTTTGCTGCATGTAATTTCAGTGATTTTTCCAGACAGAATGCTGAGCTGAGTAGGAGTGTGATTCAGTGTAGCCCAAGGGGCTATCACTTCTGAGAGGAAAAGACAGGAACTCCAGGGGACTGTGTCGAGGACACAGGGATGTGTGGAAACTTGCTCTTTAACAAAAATGAGCCCCATCAGGGCACCAAAAATTATTTTCAAATGTTTCCCAGGTGACTAAGTGAACAAAGCCACAACTGTGCGTGCACTTACAATCTGCCTGAAACATCGCCACCATGTAGTTGTAATTACAGTGCACTACACTACTTCCCCCCTTATCCTGGGGAAACAATCCACCACCCCTAGTGGATGCCTGAAAACTCAGACAGTACTGAACGCTGTATGTGCAATGCTTTTTTCCTATGTATACATACGTATGGTAAAGATTAATTTATAAATTAGGCACAGTAAGAAATTAACAGTAACTAATAATAAAATAGAACAAATATGATAATATCCTTTAATAAGAGTTATGTGAATGTGGCCTTTTTCTCTCTCAAAATATCTTGTACTAATTTTATGACTTTTCCAATTTAATAAGCATTTACCACACATCGTGGCCGTAACTTTTTGTTTGTTTCTTTATTTTTGGCTGCGTTGCGTCTTTGTGTTGCTGCTCACGGGCTTTCTCTAGTTGCGGTAAGCGGGGACTACTCTTCGTTGTGGTGCGCGGGCTTCTCATTGCGGTGGCTTCTCTTGTTGTGGAGCCCGGGCTCTAGGCACACGGGCTTTAGTAGTTGTGGCACACGGGCTCAGTAGTTGTGGCGCACGGGCTTAGTTGCTCCACAGCATGTAGGATCTTCCCGGACCAGGGCTCGAACCCGTATCCCCTCCACTGGCAGGTGGATTCTTAACCACTGCCCCACCAGGGAAGCCATGTGGCCATAACTTTTGCAGTTTGAGATCAGACAGCAAAACTAGCATGAATTTCTTTTTCCTTCTTCACAATTTCACAGACAGAAGATTCTTTCTTACCATAGATCTTAGAAACCTCAGCATACATTTTTTTCTTTACTTAGTAATTTGAAAACTTTCATATGAAGGGAGCACTTTACATCTTCTCTTTGGTATATCCGATTTGCTAGCATTGCTACTCTTGCACTTGGGGACTTTATTGAGGGTGATTTTAAACCCTTTTAAAATAAGGGTGATTTTAACACAAGTATCATGATAACATGATAGTGGATGGAAACTGAGGCAGCTGTGAAGTGATCAATGGGGCAGGATATGCTGGACAAAGGGGTGATTCACGTGCTGGGAGGGACCAAGCCAGACAACCCGAGATCTCATCAAGCAATCAGAATGACACTCAATTTAAAACTTATGGATTGTTTGCTTCTGGAATTGTCCATTTAATATTTTCAGACCCTGGTTGACTGCAGGTACCTGAACCTACAGAAAGCAAAACCTCTGATAAGGCGAGACTGCTGTACCTTGTAATTTTATTGTAACAATCTTAAGCAGTGTTTAAATCCTTAGTGGTGTTCAGAGTCTTTGATTATTTTAGATGGGCCATTGAAAGCATTAATAGTTCAAAGTGTGCCGTGAACACAGAAAATTGGACAATTTTTCTGATATTGTAACTATGTTCTACTTTAAGTAGGAAAACAATACTTTTCGTGATGCTGAGAGCTGAATACCATTCCTCAGAGCTCCCTGGCTGTCAGCATAAACAAACATATTTATTGTGACTGTGTTTTGGTAAACGTGATGTTGACAAATAAAGTGCTAATAATTTTCTTCTTTTGTACCTTGTAGAAACTCCCTAAAAAGCCCAATCTCTATTGTAACTATGAACATTAGTTTTATCTCCATAGAATCCAGCAGTAAGAATTTACAAGCTGGAGTTCACGATGAGATAAACACAGATATGGAGAGTCAGCTTTTAAACATTTTACAGCAATGTGACACAGCCACATTATTTAAGTACGTGACCAGAGGACTTGTCTCAGTGAAGAGACAGAGACTGATTTGAGCGTTTTTCATTTCATTTTCTTATTTATTTTTGTTGTACTTTTTAAGTATCAGACCATCATGGGTTGAAATTAAGAAAAATAATTTGTCCTTCACCACAGGTGCCCTACCTTAGGCTCTATCTGGGGATGAATAAATGTGTATGCTGTATGTGTGCTCAGTAAAAAACAATTTTTGGATGTTCTTGTTTTCCCAGATAATGGCAGTAGTAACTCTGTGAGCCAAAAGGTGTATGCTGGAACCATAAATTGGAAACTACCAAACTGTCTATCATTCATAGACTGGAAAATAAATTACATTTTCATACAGCCGTGAGATGAGCAAACTACAGCTACATTCAATATGAATCTCAAACAGAATGTTAAATGAAAGAAGCCAGACACAAAAGAATGCAGATGATGTGGTTACCTTTACATAAGGATCAAAGGCAAGTGGCACTACAGGTGCTAGCAGTTAGGGTGGTGGTTACCCTTGGGGTAGTGACTGGCAGACAGCACAAGCTGGTTTCTGGGGTGCCGGTCAGGTTCTGTTTCTTGATCTGCTGCTTAAATGCATATGCATTCACTTTGTGAAAATTCACTGAGCTGTGCCTTTTTCTACAAGCTTTATATTACATTTCAATAAAAAAATAAAAACAAACAACAACAAAAGCAGATCTTGGAATCTTGACACAGCAGGTTTCAGGGAGAGCTCTGAGACACATGGCACCCACCCCAGTGCCAAATAGGGGTAGAGTGACCAGGGAGTGAGGTGTGACCACCAACTCCATAGCTGACTTCCTAGGGTAATCAGCCAACTCACTCATGTCAAGATGTGGTTGGATTAAAGAAACTAAGCAGGGATTTCTCTGGGGGCGCAGTGGTTCAGAATCCACCTGCCAATGCAGGGGACACAAGTTCGAACCCTGTTCTAGGAAGATCCCACATGCTGTGGAGCAACTAAGCCCATGTGCCACAACTACTGAGCCCGTGCACCACAACTACTGAAGCCTGTGTGCCTAAAGCCTGTGCTCCACAATAAGAGAAGCCACTGCAATGAGTAGCCTGCGCACCGCAACAAAGACCCAACACGGCCAAAAATAAATTAATATATAAATTAATTAATTATTTATTTTAAAAAAGAAACTAAGCAGTGCCATGGCACCTTCATTTCCTGAGTGCAGGCTGAGTGTTGCAGCAGAACCAGCTGGCCTGGGTTTGAATTTTGGCTCCACCACATGACTTAACAGCATAACCCTGGGTCAGGGCCTTAAACACCCAGTGCCTCAGTTTCCACATCTCTAAAATAGGGGTAGTGATAGGCTTGACTACATTAAATTTGGATCCACGTGCCACACAGAGTAAGTAGCAAGTAAGGGTTTGGTTCTGCTGTATCTATGTACCAGGCACTTTAATCCTTACATCCATTGTAAGAAGTGGACTCAGTGAAGGAGGGATTTCAATGAGGCCACATGCCTAGTAAATCTAGAATTGAGGTCTGAACCCCAGGCTTGCCTGGTTCCCAGCCCACAATCTAAGGCTTCCTGACAAAGAGGGAAAACTCTCTCTTAGAAACCAGGAAATAGAGAAGATGACCAAGAAAATCATTCAAGTGTGAGGAAACATGTTAGACTTTGGAATAAGTAAAGGAAATTATTGGATAGCCTTTCAATGGGATGTTAGAGCCTTCTCAAATTATTCGATTCTATGAGGGCTTCGTGCCTTTTTTTGCCTTTAGTTACTTTACAACTCTGAAAATTATAAATAAGGGATAGCAATACAAAGAATTCTTGACTAAAGACATGAAAATAAATTCTGGACCCCCAAGAAAATAATACAGCAAGTTTCAAGTCCATATACAAAGTTACTTCAACATTTCTTTACCCCATACAAACCTGTGGTCTTTTGAATTCTTCCTTGAACCAGTTATAATATCTTAAAAGTGCCCTCATTCAATCAGTGAATTTGGTAAAATCTTTTACATGTGTTTGTTTTATGTTTGCATGAGAATCATGATTTTATTTTTTTTAATCCTCTAACACACAGATGAGGACAGGTTCAGGTTTGTGCCCCAGCGTCTTCTGAGGAAGGTACACTGTTTGCCATAAATACAGTATTTTAATGGACACCCAAATAGCCTATCTTTATTTAATTTTTGTCCTTGCAGTGCAGCTTGTGGGATCTTAGCTCCCCAACCAGGGATTAAACCCAGGCCCTCAGCAGTGAAAGGGCCAAGTCCTGACCACTGGACCTCCAGGGAATTCCTACAAGTAGCCTATTTTTAGATTCGGCCATGAATGTTTCTATTTTATGAAACTGTATTTTTTTAACTAAGTTTCAGCCTAAAGCCACATCTCTTTGAAATATTTTCTAGATTTTTGTCCTTACAACTTAATACTTTGTCTCTCATGCTATAATTCCAGTCAAAGATGTCCACAGTCTGAGAAACATCTACACTGGACAAGTATATTATTAGACATATCAGTGTTCAGGCTGAGGTTTTCCTTTGGAAAATAACTTGTATATTGCAGCTGGAGGATGTTTCCTGAGCTATTATGCCACTAAAACGTCTTAATGAAGAACAAGAAATGAAATAGTTGGATAAGGGTGTTGGCACTATAATGTGGACCAAGGTGAAGGACCTAGAAATATGGATGGAGGCTGCCTGGAAATGACTGAAATTCTCTGTCCAGAGAGTCAGGAATGGGGAGGTGAAGAATTTATTGACCATGCATCCAGGAGTAGAAGGTAGGCTCAGCCCTCTTGGATGTTCCAATCCAGACCCTGACCATCCTGACAGAGATTCCTGAGTCCTTGGAATACACGGGGGCCTCTTTCAGCTCCCCATCATGGAAGGAGGGCCAGAGAGCGCAGGTCACAGTGCCACTCCCCACCTATGCTCAACTGAAGATGCGTCCCTCTCTAGGAGAAACCAGCTGAGACATCTGCCCCTGCCTGAAAGTTCTGGGGTCTACCACCCCCACCCTCATCCGAATTTAGACATTCCCTGGCCCTGGCTGTATATGGCCCCTGAGATGTTCCATGGTGCTGTTTGAAACAAAGGAACAAGAAGCTTTTAGGGCCAAGGAACACATTGCGCTCACCAGGAGGCCCCAGCAGCTCCTAATGGAATCAGCATGGGCCATGACACAGACTCCTTCATTTTAATTCCTGATCTGCTACCAACTGTGAGATCTTAAGCAAGTTGCTTCACCTCTCTCATGAGGCCCACATTTCTTCATCTATAAAGTGCAGATAATACCGTATAGGGGTGTGGTGGCCATACTGAAAGTATGCACAAAGGAAAGTATTATGAAAACACCCAGTACAATTACTGGTCTGGCAATATGTTGATGCTAGCCTTGAACAGTCTAAAAATAACTTTCTAAAAATAAAAAAAGATGCTAGAAAATTTTATGAGAATTCATCTTTCCACTTGTATAATTTTCATAAAAACTCTGGAAGTGTTAGCATATAAACAATGCCAGATACTCATTTTCTTTATAAATATATCAGCTTTACAAAACAGAACAAACCCAAGTAAATTATATGCACATGATTAATTATAAACCTTTTGTCTCACTGATAAAAGCTTATCGAAATGTGAATTAGGAATGTAAGGAGCATCCTTGAACTTTCTGATCCATTTCTTCAAGCTTAATTTAAAAAATCTTAAGAACCATACATTCTCCCTCCCTGAACTAAATTCAAAGGAAGAGAGAATGGAGAATGAGCCAAACCCCAAGACTTGGGGATGTCTATGGTTAAAAAGTTGGGGAAGAATGCTCCAAGTCATTGCCATTCAAAAAAACAAAAATTAAAACTACTAGAATAGCTAAAATTAAAAGGACTGAAAATACTAAATGTTGATGAGGATGTGAAGCAACTGAAACTCTCATAAACTGGTGGTGGAAGTTTGAAATGGTACAACTTTGGAAAGGTTATTTTCTTATACAGTTGAGGATGTACCTATTGCACATCTGCATCAAAGTGTTTGCTCAAAAGAAATGAAAATGTATATCCACAAAAAGACTTGCATAAGAATATTCATAGCAGTTTATTCATATGGTCAAAAAAGAACACAACCCAAACTAATACCCCCAGGAAAATAGATAAATGAACTGTGGATAAGATACATACTACTCAGCAATAATCATGAACAAACTACTGATAGATGATGTAGGAATTTCATAGACATTATGCTGAGTGAAATAAGCCAGTCATAAAAGAGTAGACAATGTATGAATCTATTTACATGAAGTTTTACAAAAGACAAAACTATCTATAGTGAAAAAAAATCAGAAAAGTGGTTTACTCCGGAGAGGCATGAGGGGACTTTCTGGGGTGATGGGATGTTCTATGCCTCAGTAGGAGGAGTATGTGTGTGTTCCTGTGCCAAAATATATCAGATTGTACACTTATGTGCATTTTACCTAAAAAATGACTGAAAACAAATGCTGAACTACAGTTAGTAGACTGCATTTCTCAGTTCATGGGTTAGTAACTCTGAAACTACTTTTTGTGTATCCTACTTTTAAGCAAATGAGTAAATTTTTAAAGAGGACTCAGGGCCAGATTTCTTACTATCAGAGAAAAGAGTTACAAACATGGATAAAGGAAACATTAGCATGTTCCCTGAGGTTATAGATTGAAATTAGAGGTATCCGTATGAACTCAAGCTTTTTAACAGATAAATAGGTATATAAACAATTTTCTAGCTCAGCCCACTGAGAGCACTTAAAGCAATGACACCCCAATAGCAATGAACACATCTGGCACTTATGTCTTGTTTTCTAGCTACCATTCTTCACTAAAATGACTAGGGCTCCTTGGAGAAAAGCCTTGTATTCCAGAACTGGATCATGAAAAGCACAAGATGAGCCTGGGACAACTTTCTGTACCAGAAACTAAGGAGATGCTCAATGAGTACTTGGGAAAATGACCCAGGATTAGCTCAAAGGATCTTCTACAGGACAAATCTGCAACAACTTGAGCATCAGTAATAAAAGTGTGTTATATTCCACTGTATAAAATAAGAATCCATGAAAGCACACTGTTATAAATAGATACATACATATATACGTAGGGGAACAGAAAAGCTCTTCCTTATGGAAAAATGCTAATTCAGAAATATAGAAGGAATGGTAGAATTAAAAAATCATCAAAGGACACTAAAACTAGTTTGATAAGGGTGAAAACGTAATGAGGAACAGATATTTATCTAGTCTCAAAGTACTTCCTTACAAATTATTTACTTCTTACAAAGGGAAAAATGGTAACTTTATGGTGGAGAAATTTGGCAGACGCCACCTGTTCCAGTTACTAGGGCTACATAATAAATTATCCCCAAACTCACCACCATTAATCAGCCATTTATTATGCTCGTAGATTCTGGGGTTTAGGAATTTGGACAAGGTACATCAGGAATGGCTTGTCTCTGCTCCATGATGTTGGAGTTCTCAGCTGGAAAACGTGAAATCTAAAGGCTGGGATCATTCAAAGGCTCCTTTACTCACATACATCATGTACTTGATGTCTGTCACTGGGAGCTTCAGATCTTCTACGTGTGGCAAGTTGGGCTTCCTTACAGGATGGTGGCTGCCTGGATTCACTGCTGTACAGTTACTACTTCTCACTTTGTTATTAATAAGTAGCTTATAGGGAGAGAGTTTGAAACTGTATAAATACTCTGTATCTCAGTCATGACTTTTCCACTCTTTAGCATCTACTGATGATTTTTGCCTGCAACAATTATAGCTGTAGTATTGTGGCAAACTTTGTTTTTTTAATAAATTTATTTATTTATTTTTGGCTGTGTTGGATCTTAGTTCCTGCATGCGGGCTTTCTCTAGTTGTGGCGAAGGGGGGCTACTCTTCATTGCAATAAGTTGGCTTCTCACTGTGGTGTCTTCTCTTGTTGTGCAGCACAGGCTGTAGGCACATGGGATTCAGTAGTTGCAGCATGCTGGCTCAGCAGTTGTGGTTCTCGGGCTTTAGAGCACAGGCTCAGTAGTTGTGGCACATGGGCTTAGCTGCTCCATGGCATGCGGGATCTTCCCAGACCAGGGCTCGAACCCATGTCTTCTGCATTGGCAGGCGGATTATTAACCACTGCAACACCAGGGAAGCCTGCAAACTCTATTTTAAATGCCAGTTTACTTCACAGACATCTACATTTCTTCAAGAAGTCCAAAATCCAAACAGAGTATAGGGTGAATCTTGGAAGCACAGAATTCATTTGTTTGGCTCACTAGACTTCATCTTTGATAAAGCCCCTAGTTTTTCTAGTTTGACGATCTTTGTTAATCCAAAAAGCAACCAAAAAAGACATCTCATACATTTAATTGCATTTCTACTATTTAAATCATTTTTAAATCATTTATATTTCCTTTTTTAATAACTATTTGTTCTTATCATTTATCCATTTCATTTTTACTTGCAGGAGTTTTTTTATATACGAAGAAGTAATTATGGAACAAAGAAATATATTATGGAAGATAGCTCTTTATCAGTTAAACAGGTTGCAAGCATTTTTCTCAGTTCTGTGTTTGTCTTTTCTCCTTTAATTTTGCTTGAGTATTCTTTTTGGGGAGGGGGGACCATAGCATAGTTTTAATAGGTACCACTTTGGACATTTCTTTTTCTTGAATTTTTGAATTTTATTTTATTTTTTTATACAGCAGGTCCTTATCAGTCATCAATTTTATACACATCAGTGTATACATGTCAATCCCAATCTCCCAATTCATCACACCACCCCCACCCCCCGCCGCTTTCCCCCCTTGGTGTCCAGACGTTTGTTCTCTACATCTGTGTCTCAATTTCTGCCCTGCAAACCAGTTGATGTGTACCATTTTTCTAGGTTCCACATATATGCGTTAATAGGCGATATTTTTCTCCTTCTGACTTACTTCACTCTGTATGACAGTATCTAGATCCATCCATGTCTCCACAAATAACCCAATTTCGTTCCTTTTTATGGCTGAGTAATATTCCATTGTATATATGTACCACATCTTCTTTCTCTATTCGTCTGTTGATGGGCAATTAGGTTGCTTCCATGACCTGGCTATTGTAAATAGTGCTGAAATGAACATTGGCGTGCATGTGCCTTTTTGAATTATGGTTTTCTCTGGGTATATGCCTAGTAGTGGGATTGCTGGGTCATACGGTAATTCTATTTTCAGTTTTTTAAGGAACCTCCATACTGTTCTCCATAGTGGCTGTATCAATTTACATTCCCACCAACAAAGCAAGAGGGTTCCCTTTTCTCCACACCTTCTCCAGCATTTGTTGTTTGTAGATTTTCTGATGATGCCCATTCCAACTGGTGTGAGGTGATACCTCATTGTAGTTTTGATTTGCATTTCTCTAATAATTAGTGATATCGAGCAGCTTTTCATGTGCTTCTTGGCCAGCGGTACGTCCTCTTTGGGAAATGTTTATTTAGGTCTTCTGCCCATTTTTGGATTGGGTTGTTTGTTTGTTTGTTTATTTATTTATTTATTTATGGCTGTGTTGGGTCTTCGTTTCTGTGCGAGGGCTTTCTCTAGTTGTGGCAAAGGGGGGGCCACTCGTCATCGCAGTGCATGGGCCTCTCACTATCGTGGCCTCTCTTGTTGCGGAGCACAGGTTCCAGACGCACAGGCTCAGTAGTTGTGGCTCACGGGCCCAGTTGCTCCGTGGCATGTGGGATCTTCCCAGACCAGGGTTTAAACCCGTGTCCCCTGCATTGGCAGGCAGACTCTCAACCACAGCGCCACCAGGGAAGCCCCGGGTTGTTTGTTTTTTTTGATATTGAGCTGCATGAGCTGTTCATATATTTTGGAGATTAATCCTTTGTCCATTGATTCGTTTGCAAATATTTTTTTCCATGTTGAGGGTTGTCTTTTCGTATTGTTTGTAGTTTCCTTTGCTGTGCAAAAGCTTTTAAGTTTCATTAGGTCCCATTTGTTTATTTTTGTTTTTATTTCCATTACTCTAGGAGGTGGATAAAAAAATACCTTGCTGTGATTTATGTCAAAGAGTGTTCTTCTTATGCTTTCCTCTAAGAGTTTTATAGTGTCCGGTCTTACATTTAGGTCTCTAATCCATTTTGAGTTTATTTCTGTGTATGGTGTTAGGGAGTGTTCTAATTTCATTCTTTTACATGTAGCTGTCCAGTTGTCCCAGCACCACTTATTGAAGAGACTGTCTTTTCTCCATTGTATATCCTTGCCTCCTTTGTTATAGATTAGTTGATCATAGGTGCATGGGTTTATCTCTGGGCTTTCTATCTTGTTCCATTGATCATTTTTCTGTTTTTGTGCCAGTACCATATTGTCTTGATTACTGTAGCTTTGTAGTATAGTCTGAAGTCAGGAAGTCTGATTCCTCCAGCTGTTTTTTTCTCTCAAGACTGTTTTGGCTATTCAGAGTCTTTTATGTCTCCATACAAATTTTAAGATTTTTTGTTCTAGTTCTGCAAAAGATGCCATTGGTAATTTGATAGGGATTGCATTGAATCTGTAGATTGCTTTGGGTAGTATAGTCATTTTCACAATACTGATGCTTCCAATCCAAGAACATGGCACATCTCTCCATCTGTTGGTATCATCTTTAATTTCTTTCAACATTGTCTTATAGTTTTCTGTGTACAGGTCTTTTGACCCACTAGTTAGGTTTATTCCTAGGTATTTTATTCTTTTTGTTGCAATGGTAAATGGGAGTGTTTCATTAATTTCTCTTTCAGATTTTTCATCATTAGTGTATAGAAATGCAAGAGATTTCTGTGCATTAATTTTGTATCCTGCAACTTTACGAAATTCATTGGTTAGCTCTAGCCGTTTTCTGGTGGCATCTTTAGGATTCTCTATGTATACTATCATGTCATCTGCAAACAGTGACACTTTTACTTCTTCTTTTCCAATTTGTATTCCTTTTGTTTCTTTTTCTTCTCTGATTGCCATGGCTAGGACTTCCAAAACTATGTTGAATAATAGTGGTGAGAGTGGACATCCTTGTCTTTTTCCTGATTTGAGAGGAAATGCTTTCAATTTTTCACCATTGAGAATGATGTTTGCTGTGGGTTTGTCATATATGGCCTTTATTATGTTGAGGTGGGTTCCCTCTATGCCCACTTTCTGGAGAGTTTTTATCATAAATGGGTGTTGAATTTTGTCCAAAGCTTTTTCTGCATCTATTGAGATGATCATATGGTTTTATTCTTCAATTTGTTAATATGGTGTATCACATTGATTCATTTGCGTATACTGAAGAATCCTTGCATCCCTGGGATAAATCCCACTTGATCATGGTGTATGTTGTTGGATTCTGTTTGCTAGTATTTTGTTGAGGATTTTTGCATCTATATTCATCACTGACATTGGTCTGTAAGTTTCTTTTTTTGTAGGATCTTTGGTTTTGGTATCAGGGTGATGGTGGCCTCATATAATGAGCTTGGGATTGTTCCTTCCTCTGCAATTTTTTGGAAGAGTTTGAGAGGATGGGTGTTAGCTCTTCTCTAAATGTTCGATAGAATTCACCTGTGAAGCCATCTGGTCCTGGACTTTTGTTTGTTGGAATATTTTTAATTACAGTTTCAACTTCATTACTTGTGATTGGTCTGTTCATATTTTCTATTTCTTCCTGTTCCAATCTTGGAAGGCTATACCTTTCTAAAAATTTGTCCATTTCTCCCAGGTTGTCCATTTTATTGGCATAGAGTTGCTTGTAGCAGTCTCTTAGGATGCTTTGTATTTCTGCAGTTTCGGTTCTAACTTCTCCTTTTTCATTTCTAATTTTATTGATTTGAGTCCTCTCCTTCTTTTTCTTGATGAGTCTGGCTAATGGTTTATCAATTTTGTTTATCTTCTCAAAGAACCACCTTTTAGTTTTATTGGTCTTTGCTATTGTTTTCTTTGTTTCTATTTCATTTATTTCTGCTCTGATGTTTATGATTTCTTTCTTTCTGCTAACTCTGGGTTTTGTTTGTTCTTTCTCTAGTTCCTTTAGATGTAAGGTTATATTGTTTGAGATTTTTCTTGTTTCTTGAGGTAGACTTGTATAGCTATAAACTTCCCTCTTAGATCTGCTTTTGTTGCATCCCATAGGTTTTGGATCGTAGTGTTTTCATTGTCATTTGTCTCTAGGTATTTTTGATTTCCTCTTTGATTTCTTCAGTGATGTCTTGGTTATTTAGTAACATATTGTTTAGCCTCCATGTGTTTGTGTTTTTTACGTTTTTTTCCCCTGTAATTGATTTCTAATCTCATAGTGTTGTGGTCAGAAAAGATGCTTGATATGATTTCAATTTTCTTAAATTTACTGAGGCTTGATTTGTGACCCAAGATGTGATCTATCCTGGAGAATGTTCCACGCGCACTTGAGAAGGAAGTGTAATCTGCTGTTTTCGGATGGAATGTCCTATAAATATCAATTAAATCTATCTGGTTTATTGTGTCATTTAAAGCTTGTGTTTCCTTATTAACTTTCTGTTTGAATGATCTTTCAACTGGTGTAAGTGAGGTGTTAAAGTCCCCCACTCTTATTGTGTTACTGTCGATTTCCTCTTTTAGAACTGCAAGCAGTTGCCTTATGTACTGAGATGCTCCTATGTTGGGTGCATAAATATTTACAATTGTTATATCTTCTTCTTGGGTTGATCCCTTGATCAATACGTAGTATCCTTCCTTGTGTCTTGTAACATTATTTTAAAGTCTATTTTGTCTGATATGAGTATTGCTACTCCAGCTTTCTTTTGATTTCCATTTGCATGGAATATCTTTTTCCATCCCCTCACTTTCAGTCGGACTATGTCCCTAGGTCTGAAATGGGACTTTTTAGACAGCACATATATGAGGCTTGTTTTTCTATCCATTCAGCAACCCTGTTTGTTTCAGGTGGAGCATTTAATGCATTCACGTTTAAGGCAATTATTGATATGTATGTTCCTATGACTGTTTTCTTAATTGTTTTGGGTTTGTTTTTGTAGGTCCTTTTCCTCTCTTGTGTTTCCCACTTAGAGGTTCCTTTAGTATTTGTTGTAGAGCTGGTTTGGTGGTGCTGAATTCTCTTAGCTTTTGCTTGTCTGTAAAGCTTTTGATTTCTCCATCGAATCTGAATGAGATCCTTTGTGGGTCAAGTAATCTTGGTTGTAGGTTCTTCCCTCTCATCACTTTAAGTATATCATGCCACTCCCTTCTGGCCTGTAGAGTTTCTGCTGAGAAATCAGCTGGTAACCTTATGGGAGTTCCCTTGTATGTTACCTGTCAAGTTTCCCTTGCTGCTTTCAATAATTTTTCTTTGCCTTTAATTTTTGCCAATTTGATTACTATATGTCTCAGCGTGTTTCTCCTTGGGTGTATCCTGTATGGGACTCTCTTCACTTCCTGGACTTGGGTGGCTATTTCCTTTCCCATGTTAGGGAAGTCTTCAACTATAGTCTCTTCAAATATTTTCTTGAGGCCTTTCTCTCTCTCTTCTCCTTCTGGGACCCCTATAATGCGAATGTTGTTGTGTTTAATGTTGTCCCAGAGGTCTCTTAGGCTGTCTTCATTTCTTTTCATTCTTTTTTCTTTATTCTGTTCCACCAGCAGTGAATTCCACCATTCTGTTTTCCAAGTCACTTATTCATTCTTCTGCCTCAGTTATTCTGCTATTGCTTCCTTCTAGTGTAGTTTTCATTTCAGTTATTGTGTTGTTCATCTCTGTTTCGTTGTTCTTTAATTCTTCTAGGTCTTTGTTAAACATTTCTTGCATCTTCTATATCTTTGCCTCCATTCTTTTTCTGAGGTCCTGGTCAGCTTCACTATCATTATTCTGAATTCTTTTTCTGGAAGGTTGCCTATCTCCACTTCATTTAGTTGTTTTTCTGGAGTTTTATCTTGTTCCTTCATCTGGTACATAGCCCTCTGCCTTTTCATCTTGTCTATCTTTCTGTGAATGTGGTTTTTGTTCCACAGGCTGCAGGACTGTAGTTCTTCTTGCTTCTGCTCTCCGCCCTCCAAGTATTCTTTCTTATGCACACTTTTTTGTTATATCTATGTAGTAGAATTTACCAGTTTGTGTGTGTGTGTGTGTGTGTGTGTGTGTGTGTGTGTGTGTGTGTGTGGTTTATTAAAAGATCCTTTCACATTTGGCTATTATTAGTCAAATCACTCATACTTTCACATACTACATTTATTATTTTATTCTTCTTGGGATTTCTTGGTCTATCTGGAATTTAATTTGGTGTTACAAGTGATTTAGAGATCGAACTTTTTTTTCATATAATGATCTAGTTGTCTGAACACCATTAAATGAATAAGTTATATTTTCCTTAACTGATGCAACTTTAATAATGTAATAAATTCCCAATATGTATATGCCTTACTTTCTATTCTATATTAATGATCTAGTCATGTAATTTTACCATGTCTTAATTATTATAGATTTATAACATAATATTTGGTATGACCAGTACCTTTTCATTTAGTTTTCTACAATCTTTCTCTCCAAGAATATGTTTCTTTTTCATGTGACCTTAGATTCAATCTATATGCATAAAAATGTGAATTTTGTCATGAAAGTAATTAAGTTTCAATTAATTTAGCGAGACTTTACATCTTTTGATATGGATATATCAGTATGAAAGTCTTCTCAAATATACGGAATCTCAAACATAGCAGACCTTTTTGATGCTCAAGGCTTCTTCTGTATCCTCCTTTTTTGGTGTGCCTACTTTAGCGTTTTAAATGTATTTTTGGTGTATATCCATTTATATGATTACATTTATTTAGGGAGGTATTTTACCTGTTTTGTCACTATTGCAAGTGAATTCTTTTCTTCCATCCTGTCTTCTGATTGCTGCATCTTTATGGTTAAATGTTTATAAATAGTTAAAGAGTTCATAAATTCCCTAATGATATAAATTCATAAATTTATATCATTTAACAGAAGAAAGAGAATTTAATTTCTTTCTATACAAATCACCAACACACTTAGTAGAAAATGAATCTAGGTCTACATACAGAAACAAAAGACCATTTTGTGTCCTCTTCTTTTTTTTTTTTTTTTTTTTTTTGCGGTACCCGGGCCCCTCACTGCTGTGGCCTCTCCCGTTGCAGAGCACAGGCTCTGGATGCACAGGCTCAGCGGCCATGGCTCACAGGCCCAACCACTCCACGGCATGTGGGATCTTCCCGGACCAGGGCACGAACCCATGTCCCCTGCATCGGAAGGCGGACTCTCAACCACTGCACCACCAGGGAAGTCCTGTGTCCTCTTCTTATCCAATCTTAAAACATCTTCATGAGGGAGATGTTATGATAATCCTCATTTTACAAGAAATATGAGATCAGTGCAGTTTGATGGGTCACCACAGCTCCACAAAATCAATGATTCTGTTCAGGCAGCTTACACAACCTTCTAGGTCTTCAACTGGTTCAAGAAGTCACCCCTACCACAAGGCTTTCATCCCTGTGTTTTGTGTGGAAATCTATGTAGGAAGAAAGAGGAAAACAGTGCAGTTTCTTTCAAACCTCAGAAAAGGCAGAAATAAACTTCACAAAATCCTGGAACAGAAGCTGAGGCAGATGGACAGAACTCAGAAAGAGAGCCAGGTAGAACCCCTGGAGGGATGAGCTTCTCAGGAAAAGTGAGGCAGGACAGTGCCTGGTTAGAGAAAAAAACAGTCGCTACATTTGGTTGTATGTTTATTCTGAATGTTTTTTCCATTCCATATATATATATATATATATCTTTGGTAAATTTTCAACTGTTTTATATAATGAAGTTTTGTGTGGTGTTTTACAAAGAGAAATCCATTTTTATGGAGCTAGAATATGGTGAGGCTAATTTTGTAGCTTATCAAAAAGCAGGTGCTCTGCAGGGAGGCAAGTGAGCCTCTGTGGACACTTAGTGAACATTTCTAAATGGGAAACAGCAAAGGAAGGTTCTGAGTGACAGCCACTGAGAGGCCAGGGCAGTCTGGGCAGGAAACCCATAGTCGTCATTTCTGAAATAGAAGCACATGGTATTTGAAAGATCTTGAAAAATTGCTTGCAGTATTTAGGGTGAAGCAACACAAATAGAACAGGAGCTCTCACCTGATCTATGTGCCATGCTTCTCTTCTGCTCTGCAATATGATTTCCACATTTTCTCCTAACTAGAGTGCTGCTTTGTTGACCTAAATATCCGTATTCAGTGTACGGACCCTGTGAGCTGACCATACTCTGTTCAAACCTGATTTACTTGATTCTTCCACCTTCAAACCTGCCTTCGCCTGTGACACGTGCCCTCCTTGTTCTCCAACTACTACAGCCTGTCATCCAAGCCTATCTTTTTTTTTTTTTTTTTGCGGTACGCGGGCCTCTCACTGTTGTGGCCTCTCCCACTGCGGAGCACAGGCTCCGGACGCGCAGGCCCAGCAGCCATGGCTCACGGGTCCAGCCGCTCCGCGGCATGTGGGATCTTCCCGGACCGGGGAACGAACCCATGTCCCCTGCATCGGCAGGCGGACTCTCAACCACTGTGCCACCAGAGAAGCCCTAAGCCTATCATTTTTGCTTTCAAAATAAATTAAACCTTTCTCCTCCAGCTAGATCCCAATCCTGGCTTTTATCCCTGAATTCTGGATTCTCTGAAGGATGAGGAGCTTCCCTGCTGGGCTTCCTGACATGAACTCTTTCTAGTTCAATCCACCATGCCTTCTCTTCAGCCTGACTGCTCTCCTTCATTCCTGACTCAAAGCTTTCAAGTTCCTTCCTTCATCCATTCAGCTCATGCACCGAGTCTGTATGGCTCTGCGCTCAGAGATACATATGGGGTGAGATCCAGTCCCTGGCCTTAAGGAGCTCAGCAGAAGAAAGACCAGCAGACCCACAATTATGGAGAGAGCAGCCTGAAGCAGGACTAACAGGTGCTCTGGGGTCTCAGAGAGGGCATGAGAAACTCTGCTAGGCAATGGAAAGAGCTGGCCTGAAAGATGACCCTGAAGGAGTTTATCAGCTAGAGGTGGGCTAAGGTTAGGCAGAGATCATCCCAGGCACAGGGAGCTGCAGGTGGAAAGACACAGAAGAATGAACGGGGGGCTCAGGGATAGTAGTCCCTCTGCACGGTGGGAGAGGAGGTGTATGGTTAGTGTGGTAATGACCCAGATTCCAACCACACCACTGGATGTGATGGCCATATGTTCCCTCCATCATGTGGATTTATCATCCCTGAGGATGCCTGAGGCCATAACAACTAATAATAAGGTTTCAAATGAATGAAATCCCATGCAGCCACTTCTGACTCTCATCTCACATGCCGTTGCACTGCTATGGCTGGGTTTGTACGGGGCTCAACAGTCACTGTGAATCAGGCTCTGGGATCAGGGCTCATATTCACAAGTCACAGTGTGGAATGAAGGAGTATGAGTTGTAGAACTGAGGCACCTATTGCCCTAGCTGCAGAAGTGTTGGCATCTTATGGCTCAGATTAATTTTCCTCTAGGACTTGCTCTCATTTGAAGAGAGTGAACTCACCCAAAGCCATGACCCCTTCCCATAACTCACATCTAGTGATAACCCACATCCAGTGATGGATGCAGGGAACAAAGCCTGGGTCCCTTACCTTGATACAGAACAACTCTAAGGGACCACTCCAGCTCCAGGGCCTCCCATGGGACTGGCTGACCTTGTCACTCTGTATGGCAGTTCAGCTCCCTCTTCCTAATCCTGCTTCCTTCACTCCACCATAGGTGTTCATCCTAAGAGCACTCCCAATGCACACAAATCTCTGTCTCAGAGTCTACTCTCTGGAGAACCTGATCCACAACAGATACCCTAGGCAGCCTGGTTCCCATTCAAACAAGACCAGATAGTATTAACATAGTTTCAGAAAGACTGTATCAATCTGAAGGAAGTTGGTCAGCCATGGAAACCAGGTAAGGTAGTTACTGGCAGTGCTCACTCATGCATGTGCTGGAAGAAGGGGCCTTGTCAGGGCCTCATAAGTTGTGTTCCACCTGGAAAAACATTTCTCTCCTGGGGAGCTGGATGTGTAGGGCTACTGCATCTGGTGCCATTATATGAACCCACATCCTGTAACTAAATCCTCTTTCCCATTTCTCATGCTCATCAAGAAGCAGTGTGATTTTCATCTGCATTTCTGTGTACCTGCAGACAGAGAGTGCCTGGATGTGTGGTCCATCTGGCAGTTACACTTTCTTATTTTCAATTATCACATTGATATTCAGGCTTGGAGTCCACCACTTGAAAATTCCATCAGCCTGAGTGGACTGATGAGTGCTGAGAGAGTGGGGAAGATATATGTGGAAGCCCACAAGGCAGAGCCTAAAACCTGGATGACAGTCAATCCACCATGGTAATGCCCTTCTGGGGATCTCTTGGTACACAAACAGTCAACTTCTTCTTATGATATTTTAGCCTAGACTTTCAAATGTCCATAGACTTAACTCAGAGGGAACACAGAAACAGTTCTGCTTTCTCAGTGTAGCCCCTTCTCAGACCAAACTCACTAGGAAACAAACCTCTTTTCCTTCAGATGTCAGGGGAGATGGGAGGTTAAAGAGTTTTTTCACAAGCAAAGGAAAGGAAAGGAATTGACAGCTTCCCCTGGAGTGAGCAAGGACCAAGGCCCTCCTGTGAGGAGATATGGTTGGTATGTTAAAGCAAGATTTCTGTAAGTAGAGATGATTTTGCTGGTAACTGCTTTCTGAGTTCACTTTAAACCTCAACAGTAAATTGATTGATGTTGGTGAATAAAAATTCACATTTTAAGGCAAGACTAGATAAATTTCAACATAAAGCTTTTTCTCTGCCCTTTGGCCCCTTTTCTCCTCTATAGTGTTCATTGTGCATCTGCATTATGCATTAACCAGACCTCCCCAATGGCAAAAATACCTGCTTAACCATAAAGATCACTTTTTCTTCTTCTGACGTCAACCAGGTAACTCCTTAGAAGATAACATTCCTTTCTCAATGCTGTAAGGTGTCACAATGACCCACTACTCACTTTTTACCTGTGGATATCTTGGTAATTTTTATGTACAATGACATTATATCATTTCCCTTAAAGATAGCAGTTGATGATCACACTGGTCAGATGACCTGGGGAGACAATGGACCATACCTAACAGAAGTTCTTAGCTTAAATACTTACTTGTGACCCTATTAATATTATTAGCTATATTACTTGTACTCTGCCTCTTTTAGAAGATGATTATTTCTTGCATTACCAAATGTGTGACTGAGCCTCAGATACAATTATTGATGATTAGATGACTTGAATCTATTGACCAAATATGCAGTCCTGTAAGATCAATGATTTTAATAGTGTAACACCAGATATGAGAAGAAGCAACAAGAGAGAACCATTTTCTGGACCATAATGGACTAGTAAGACAGGCAGTCCAGGGGCTTTTGGCTACTGTTAACAGGGCCTAGTCCAGTAATAAGTGGCCTATCAATGAAATCCCCACCTGACATGGGCATAAACATTCCTAGCCCCTTGGGACAAACTGGTCATGAAATGCCTCCAAACCTTGGTTGGAATAAAAACTTAAATAAACGGAAGGGACTGTAAAATAAAGAATGTTACCCACCATCCAGTTCTACAAGAATCAAATTATTAGCCACTGCCATCACTGACATGCAATGTACCCTGAAAGGAATTCAGGGTGAGGATCAGGGTGAGGCACCCTATGCTAAGGGAAAACTGGCAGAACACGACTTTAGATAGTTGGATATTTTCAACAGAAAATTTTTATGAACCCAGTTTCTTATATCTTCCCCTAGTTAGAAAAGCACTGAAGCCATTAACTGTTTCTTCCTCATGAATAGCAGCAATCTTCTACTGAGATGACTGCTTCATTTCATGTACACCTTTGCCAAAATCCCAAGTACACTGACCTCTCCCTGTACCTCTTTGAAACAGTTCTCAGAGTTCTTGGAGCGACTGTCTACTGGGTTATTATCCTCAGGATTATTGGCTCGAATAAAATTTTCCATCTCTTTCTTAGATCGACTATCGATTAACTGTTTTCACTGACAAAATTGTAAGTAAATAAGGAGTCAAAATTGTGTCTGCCCAGCTGCTTGATGCCTAAAGAACATCCACTCAGCTTCCAGTCCCCAAGAGCAGGAGACCAGGCTAATACCTTCCAGATACTGTCTTTGAAAAATAGAATTCTGGATGGACATTTCCTGTCTCTCACAATCTGGCGTTTCTTTGTGGGGAGAGGGGTATTCTCCAAGTCTCTGCTTTTGAAAACTGACTTCAAAATGGAATTTAGGAAATCACTCTCATCTCTACACCACCTCTATCTCCTCCTAATCTCTCTCCTCAACACTGCATTACCTCCTGCTCCTGTATGGTGTGTGGGTCCCCAGAAGTCTACTGCAGGAGAACATGTATGACCTCTGGTCATTTGGTCAGCTGAGGTGACTTTCTCCTGGACAGGTGTCTGTGTCAGCTGAACCTGGTGACATGACGGTAGAGATGCTGGCAAGGCTGTCTCAGAGTGGCAGTGCTGGTGGAGAGCTCCTACTATCTCCCCAAGCCCCTCTCTTGCTCCTTAGGCAAAGGAGGCTCAGGGAGTGTTGTGAGCAGAGCCCAGAACTGATTCCTAGACCAGGGCCCCTTCCACCAGGACATCTGCTGGGCTGTTTCACTCATGCACTAATCAATCACACATTTAGACAACTACTTAGTCCACAAATGTTCAATAAGCCTCTACCATGGGAAAGCACAGAGCCTGGGTCACTGAAAGGAGCAGGAAGAAGTGTGGGTGCTGGTGGGGGAGCCATAGATGGGCACATGCAGAAGGACACAATGTAGACCCTGCAGTAGTAGCCCGTGCCTGCAGGAGGCCTTAGCTCCCAGGTGACAGAAGAGGATTCGAAAGGTCATATGAAGGGCCAGGGGAAACATCCCCACCTCACAACTTGGTAGAGGGCTCCAGGCCCTTGGAACAGAGGACAGGCACTGCCAGCCAGGACCGGCTTCACAATCTGTGGGACCCAGAGCAAAATTAAAATCTGAGGCCCTTTGCTAAAAAAAAAAAAAAAAAAAAAAAAAAAGTATTAAAATCAAGACAGTAAGAGCAGAACATTAATCCAAGCATGGGGCTCTTCTAAGTACAGGACTCCATGTGACTGTACACTTCACACGCCCATGGAGCTGGCCCTGATGCTACTCATATTTACCATTTCATTCACAAAGCCAAGGAATGTCAGACCACCCAGTATCTAATCCAGGCAACTCCTGAGCAAAAAAGGAAGCAGAGGCCCAGAGAAATGAAGTGACTTGTCCACGGTCTCACAGCTGGTTACTGGCAGCCAAGTCTCCTTAGAAAACAGTTACACCATGCTTTTGCCAATCAGAATTATATCCCATAGATTTGTCTACCTGCTTGTTTACTTCCTACTGTAAAGCTGGCTAGGTATAGGATAAAAAGAAGAAAACATGCTCGTTTGAACATAAAATAAGGCCCCCCCAAACCTGAAGGCAGAACCCTTTATCTTCCCCAGATTCTCCAGCCACCACTGCTGGCTCCTCTTTCTGGGGAAGCAGCCCAGGTCCACCAAGGAAGTCTCTCCGCTGTCCAGATGCTCAGGCATGGCGCATGGCACTCCACCACATGACTGGCATCTTTCGAGGGTCTCCTGACCATCCGTGATGAGGGTGAGGGGGGACAGAGCACAAATCATGACCTGTCACCACTGAAAGGACCATGGAGATGAGCAGAATAACACTTCCATTCTATAGATCAGAGACCTGAGGCCCAGAGAAGGGCTGTGGAGAGCTGGGAGAACAACAAAGGTCTGCTGGTAGAGAGCTCCCCAAATGCCAGTCTTGGCTCAGAAACTGTGTGTGACCATACTGCTAGCTGTACTTCCTTCTCTACAACATTGGGAGGTAAGCGGAGAAGAAAGACAAGAAGGTGTGATGAAAGCGGCTTCTGAGCCGGATAGACCTGGGCAGTTCTGCTGCTTTCCAGCTGTACAAGTTTTGCTATCATGGAAATACTAAGTCTCAGTTTCCCCATCTAAAAAATGAGCATAGAATGTACCCCACACACTGGATGCAATGAGATGGCCTAAGAGGCCCTGATCCTGCCATTATAGCATGTGCTCAACCAAGGTTGTATCCTGCCCACCCTCCCTCTCTTCCTCTGCATCAGGAGTTCCAGCTGGGGCCACACTGGAAACCTTTCATGGGTGGTGTGAGGTGAAGCATCCCAGCATCTAGTTGCATCTCCTGAAACATATGGACCTGAAGACCTTCTGAGAAAAGACTTTAACCATGTATACAACTGGGGTTCTGACTCACTGGCAAACTAGGGTTCAGTGGGAAGCGATAGGGAGAAGCAGAGGGATCCTCATTATGGATCAGCAAAGGCCTGGTGTAACATCAGACACACCCAGAATGTCCAGAAATCTTTGAGGGAAGAGGGAACCTTGAAATAGCTGCTAAGACCCTGTGCACCAGCAGGGGAAGTTAATAAGTAGTAAAATCCATGAGTTCCCATTAGGGCGGGTCTCCTGGTTACTCAGGCTGCTAAGGCCTGCAGCTGCCTCCACCCCACACAATGCCATGAAGAAGCCTACAGGGGGCCCTATGGGTGGGGGACTCCAAGGATTGCCCATTGGCCATTTCTGTCACCAAAGCTGCTCCTTTCCAGCTCACCACTCATGCACCCTCCTCCATGTAACTTTCATCCTCTCCTGCCTTCACTCCTGCTGACTCTCAGCTTAAAAGCCCCTTTGTACCCAACGAAGTCTTCTCCTGTCTCAGCGCCTCTCCTTGGGGAAGCTCTTCTCACCCCATCAGCACGAACCTCATACACATTTGTGGTCCTTCACACTGGCCTGGATCTCTCTCCCGTGGCAGCCTCTCCCTGGGGCTGGGACCCAGGCCTTTGTCCCCAGACACTGTGAACCTCCTGGGGCAAGAAACTTTAATCTGGTCACCTCTGTACACTCCTCAGTGCCTGACACGGTGTTGGTGAGTGTCTTTGGTTCAATAAAATGGGATAATTGGGTCACTAATTATTCCACACATGTGCAAGTCTCTGCCCTCTACATTTCAGTCCCATTTGAGAAAAACAGAAAAGCAGGGCAAGAGGGCCAGATGCATCCCTTCCTGTGCTGAGAGCAGCATTGGGGGAGTAAGCAGAAGCCCACAGTACCCTTCCCCACCTCCTGCACCACACACACCAACCAGCACATGCACACTGCAGAGCCTTCACTGGTTTCCAGGCATTTCATTATCTTTGTCATGTTTCCCATGGCCTATGGGTCACAGAAAAGGGTCACACATGAGGTCACTGGGAGGGTTTATACCACAATCTCTCTGCAATTCACTGGGGAAATCCACCCTGGCAGACCCCCAACCTACAGGTTTTCCACAGCCCTGGTCTCCCAAGCGCCAGCCCTCAAGATCCCTTGCTTCCGCATGTCCTCAGGCACTTGGAGTTCCCCAAGGCTTCCATGTCCTGAGCAACCCCTCCTACCCAGAAACACCTGTCTCTGAACCTGTGTATCCAGCCTTGGCTCTCTCTGCAGTGCCATGGACTCTGATTACAGACACTCTCATCAGAGTTCCTGCAGGGGACGGGGGCACATTTAAAACCATGCACACAGGCTTCCCTGGTGGCACAGTGGTTGAGAGTCTACCTGCCAACGCAGGGAACATGGGTTCATGCCCTGGTCTGGGAAGATCCCAAGTGCCGCGGAGCATCTGGGCCCGTGAGCCATGGCCACTGAACCTGCGCATCCAGAGCCTGTGCTCCGCAACGGGAGAGGCCACAGCAGTGAGAGGCCCACGTACCGCAGAAAAGAAAAACAAAACATGCACACGAGGATGGAGGACTGAGTTCTGGAGCATAGGCACTTCTGCGGAGAAAAGAGGGGGTGAGGGCTTGGACTTAGTTGTACAGTTCTAGTTCTCTAAAGCGACGGGCAGGGGTTTTAAAGCCAATGTGGCAAATAGGAGGGGTGTCCATGGTTGGCAAAATACTCTGTGTGGGTGTGTGCACGCATATTTCATAATTTTAAATTTTTAAAAAGAACAAAAGCACTTGAGGATATAAGCACAACATACTTCAGAAACATATGACAGCAGTAGGACTCTCCTAGACCTTCTGTTCATTCTTAGGCATTGGAATAATTTTGGCCTCAGTCTGCTCCCCAA
The DNA here is from genome assembly GCF_000442215.2 of Lipotes vexillifer. NCBI lineage: Eukaryota > Metazoa > Chordata > Mammalia > Artiodactyla > Lipotidae > Lipotes > Lipotes vexillifer. Next base: position 296,112 of record NW_006782914.1, read on the forward strand.
ATCAGCTCCCCAAATCAGCTCCCCTGAGGTACCTTCCTCCCCTCCTCTTCCCTAGCCAACCCTGGGCCCCTGCTCCTTCTTCCCTCCTGCCTGTGGCTGGCCTGCACCCCTTTCTTCCTGGGGCCCAATCATCTCTGCTTCCAAGACCAAGCCTGGCCCAGCCAGCCCCCAAATTCTCCCCCATCCTGCACATTCTTACCTTCTTCCCAGTGGCCCTCAGGCTGCTTAGGGCTGCCAGCCACAGAGTCCACATTGAAATTAACAAAAGGAATGCCTACAGAATCCTCACACATTCCTTCAATCTCATAGGAAGGAGGGTGTGGCCAAGAAGATCCTGAACTCCTTTCCTCCCAGGGTCACACCAAAATTACAACTATTTACAGAGCAACTACTGATGAGAAAGGTCTGAAGACTAGCAGAAAGGATCTTCTACAACTAAAGATATAAAGAAGGAACCACAACGAGACAGGTAGGAGGGACGGGAGACATGGTTAAGATCCCTACACCCCAGGTGGGCAACTCACTAATGAGAGGATAATTATGACTGCAGATGTCTTCCCCAATGAGTCAGGCGTATGAACCCCACATTGGGCTCCCCAGCTGGATGTTCTACACCAAGAAGATGAGCCCCCCCAGAACTTCTGTGTTTTTATAATGGCTAAAATCAAACTTATTTATTTTTTTCTTTAGTTTTTATTGAAATATAGTTGATTTGTATGTATATACTTTCTTAGATTATTTTCCATTAGCAGTTATTACATGATATTGAGTATAGTTCCCTGGGCTATACAGTAGGTCCTTGTTGGCTATCTATTTTACATATAGTAGTGTATATATTTTAATCCCAAACTCCCCTTTGGGATTGATCCCTCCCCCAACCTTGCCCCTTTGGTAACCATAAGCTTGTTTTCTATGTCTGTCAGTCTGTTCCTGCTTTGTAAATAAGTTCATTTGTATCTTTTTCTTAGAATCCACATATAAAAGCAATATCATATGATATTTGTCTTTGATACTAACTTCACTTAGTATGTTAATTTCTAGGTCCATCCATGTTGCTGCAAATGACATTATTATTATTATTTTTTTTTTTTACAGCTGAGTAAGATTCTATTGGTATATTCCATGTAGTATATTCCATATACCACATCTTCTTTATCCATTCATCTGTCAACGGACACTTAGGATGCTTCCATGTCTTGGTTATTGTAATAAATAGTGCTGCTATGAACACTGGGGTACATGTATCTTTCCGAATTACAGTTTTCTCTGGACATATGCCCAGAAGTGGGATTGCTGGATCATATGTTAGCTCTATTTTTAAGGAACCTCCATACTGTTTTCCATAGTGGCTGCACCAATTTACACACCCAACAGTGGTGTAGGAGGGTTCCTTTTTCCCCACAACCTCTTCAGCATTTATTATTTGTAGACTTTTTCATGATGGCTATTCTGACCCATGTGAAGTGATACTATAGTTTTGATTTGCATTTCTCTAATAATTAGTGATACTGAGCATCTTTTCATGTGCCTGTTGGCCATCTGTACGTCTTCTCTGGAGAAATGTCTATTTAGATCTTCTGCCCATTTTTTTGATTGGGTTGTTTTTCTTTTTTTATATTGAGCTGCATGAGCTGTTTGTATATTATGGAAACTAATCCCTTGTGGGTCACATCGTTTGCAAATATTTTCTCCCATTCCTTAAGTGGGCTTTTTGCATTGTTTATGGTTTCCTTTCCTGTGCAAAAGCTTTTAAGTTAAGTTAGGTTCCATTTGTTTATTTTTGTTTGTATTTTCATTACTCTAGGAGACAGATCCAAAACGATATTGCTGCGATTTATGTCAAAGAGTGTTCTGCCTATGTTTCCCTATAGGAGTTTTACAGTATCCGATCTTACATTTAGGTCTTTAATCCATTTTTAGTTTATTTTTGTATACGGTGTTAGAGAATGTTCTAATTTCATTCTTTCACATGTAGCTGTCCAGTTTTACTGTGCTGTCCAGTTTTCCCAGCACCACTTTTGGAAGAGACTTCTTTTCTTGCTTCCTTTGTTGTAGATTATTGGCCGCAAGTGCATGGTCAATGCACTTTATTTCTGGGCTCTCTATCCTGCAGAACATTTGGCTTTAAGGCCAGTAGGGCTACTTCTGGGAGAGCCAGAGGTCTGTGGAGAATAGAAAATCCAGTCCTAAAAGGTGCATATAAAATTTCACATGCTCCAAGTCCAAGGGCAGAAGAAGTAATCTGAAAGAAGCCTGGGTCAAACCCACTTGTTGATCTTAGAGAGCCTCCCAGAGAGGCAAGAGGCAACTGAAACTCAGCCTAAGAACTTAGATACTGGCAGCAGTCACTAATGAGAGCACATCCCACTAAGAGAACACTGGTGCTGGTAATCACCATTGTGGAATTCTCTGTCTAGATTATTAGTGCAGTGACCTGCCCTTGTCCACTTGCGAGTCTGCCTCAGTCCCAGGAAGCCCCAGTCCAGGCAATTAGCTGGGCAGGGATACTGCCCCACTCACCAGCAGGCCTGCTGCCGAAGGACACCCTGCGTACCCAGTAGCTCCAGGACTGGCCCTACCCACCAATAGGCCAGTAAAGCCCCAGGACCTCCAGGACCCTGACACTAGCCATCAGATCCAGGCCCACACACCAGAAGGCCTACATTAGCCCTAAATCCAGCCTCACCAACCACAGGTAGGCCCCAGCACTGGTCCCAACCACCCTCAGGTTGACACCCACTCCTGAAACCCAGGGCACTGCAGCCAGAGACCCTGGGACCCAGTTCTGCCCATCAGAGGGTAATCACTAGCCCTGAGGCCCCTCCTCAGCCCTGCCACTGCCCACCAGCCAGCTAACATCTACAACAGAAACTCAGGACCTTGAAGCCAGACACAGAGCCACCCACCAGTGAGTCACCCCTAGGCCTGGGACTGTCCTCACCCATCACTGGTGCAAAGTAGCCCTGGGAAAACCATGGCACTGCAGCCAGTTGTGTCGGGGTCTGGTGCACTCACCAGTGGGCTATCACTAGCTCTGGGTCAGCCCGGAGCCCACGGCCACACAAGTCAGGAGTTGGCCCTGCCCACCAGTGGGCGTACACCAGGCCCAGATACCCCTAAGCCATGGCCCCACCCATCAACAGGCTGATCCAACTCTGGGAGCCCTGAACCTACTGCTGGCCACCCCAAGACGAAGCTTTGCCCACCACTAGACCAGCATTAGCCCAAGGACCCCCTTTCCCAGGGCTCTGTAGCCAATCCTTTCATGACACAGCCCTGCCCACCTACAGGGGGCAGCCTATGCCCAAGGCAGGGCCTGGCAACCAACCTGACACAGGTGCAGCTACACCAACCACCACGCCTACAGTAGTCAGCCTGCCACAACAGACAGACCCACGCAGTTCACACAGAGGGCACCACTAAAGCTTATTGCTTGGGTGACCAGAGGGGAGTGCGCTGATGGGCCCCATAGGACATTTGCTCATAAGGCCACTTCTCCAAGACTGAAAACAAAACCAACCTACCAAACATATAGAAATAAAAATGGTGAATTAGGCAAAATGAGGCACCAGAGAAATATGTTCCAAATGAAGGAATAAGATAAAACCCCAAAAGAAGAACTAAGTGAAGTGGAGATAAGCAATCTACATAATAAAGAGTTTAAGGTTATGGTCATAAAGATGGTCAAAAAGTCAGAAGAAGAATGGATGAAGAGAGTGAGAAGTTAGAAGTTTTCCTTCTTACTGGAAAACCTTACTCTTTGGGGGAAGTAATTCTGAACAGGAAGGGGGTGAGGGATTACTTTTTTAAAAAAAAAAAAAATTGATTCGGCCTCCAGAGGAAAAGATTGCCTAAACCAGATGCTGATGAAGTCACAGAATGACTCCACCTCTGGAATGAGCTTCATTTTCATGTATTTTGGTAAGAAATTTGGCTCTCAGTTGAGAATTCAGTCACTCTACCTGTCCAAGGGCAAGACGATAAGGTTCTATCAGACCAAGTGTCTAAACAAAACTGAGACTCTACCAAGGTCAGAAATGCTGCACTTCAAGCCAAAAGATCTCTCTTGGGCTTGATTGTTTTGACTTGTAACTACAAATTTGTCTTGTCTAAATGTCCAATCATATTATAAAACAAATCACCCATCTCTACAGTACAGCTTCCTCTGAAGCAACAGGAGTCCTAGATGTACCTTTGGGGATTCTCTAATTTTTCTGCCACTCTGATTTCCACAGGACTTTAAATTGCTTCCCCTGAGATCAAGCAACACAAGATGGTTTTGGAAGTGCTGAACTCAGTGCATTATAACATCACCAGCATGGTGACCGAAGTTGCGCCTGTTGCCAGCATTGCAATCCTGCTGCTCACTGGCTTTCTTCTCTTGGTTTGGAATTATAAAAACAAATCCTCAATACCAGGTAACACAGTCATTTAGTTCTGTATCTAAGGAGAGTGTTTCCTTGGGCTTTTCGTCCATGAGGGTAAAGGAAATTTGCAAAACAGCGAAGAGTAAACCTGAGGAGATGGCTGAAGCCCAAGGCATATTAGCAAATGAATTCACGTGAACATTTTTCTACCAATTATCTGCATATGTTAAATGAAAGCATTAAAAAAATCTTAGATAATCCCTTCCAGTCTGCATTTTGTTTCGGTAAAAGAGACTTGGCAGAAGTATCCTTTAAAGTAAATTTAAGATGGGGTGGAACAAGGTAAAATTCCAGGTTTGGGATTTTTTTTCATTTAAATTCATTCCAATTTTGGTCTAAAGGTGAAAATGTCTCTGGAATGCTTTCTGTACTCCTTTCTGTCTCCCTCCCACTTTACCTCATCCATGTCCTCTGCCCTCTCCGTTTCTTGAACCTATTCCTTCTCTTTATCCCATTCTTTATTTTCTTTTATTTTTGGGCATGGTGGTGATGTTGGTGCCACCACAAGGGGTGGATGGGACCTGGACAGTGGATGAAAAATGGGGATCACTATAGTTCCCTTGAAAACCTAAAAAAAAATCTTCCACAAGCTCTGTGGATCAATCAAAAGTAGAGTATAATATAATTATCCAGATAATTCCAGTAGAAACAACACCACTCTACACTATCAGATTAACTCAGAATTCCCAGAAATATCAGATGGCTTTGTAGTTTCTTGGAAAATTCCTCAGGGCAGGCATGTGTCCCCAGTCCCATAAAAAATTCTGTAAGTCAATCATCTAAATAAAATGTTATTAGAACAATCCTAAGATTAAGACCCCTTGACCCCAAGACTCCCAAACTTGTTTTGGTTATATAGACATCAACAAAGACTTTCCACTAAGGGCAAAAAGAATACCCTGATAATCTTTTCCACATTAACCCAGCTACTTCAAAGTTAAGGAATAAACCTTGTTTGCCAGATTTGGGCTTAGACATCCAATTTAAATGATTCACCCCAAAACTTAGATTATCTAAATTATCAGCACTGTACTGTCTCAGATAGTTGTGTGAGTTTTGGCTGAACGACTATTTCACTGACAGAATGGAATTAAAGGAGTAAAATACAGAAATGGTATAACTTTACAATAAAACTCGTAAAACCATTCCGACAAGCTTTTGACGAACTTTTCACCACCACCACTAAAATCAAGCTACCAAGTTTGTGCTCTGATACAAGCAACAGCAACTCCCCTGGCTGCTCACCAGATTCACACTCCTCACAATTCTGTCATCGCCTACGTCAGCAAGGGTGTAAGGGCCACGGCTCTTCACTAAAACCACATCACTGGACTCAGACTCTGGTCTAGACACAGATCAGACACACTGCCTCATTCCTCAATGCTTAGCTTTATTTTGTCTAGTGAGATTTAGCTTAAGATTCTCTTCTTAAACCAAATCCTTTTTGAAGGAAATAAAAAAGGAATGCATGCTTTTTGTTGGAATATTGTCTTTGCAGACCGTGTTTCTCACAGTTAAAAAGATGACACCAGGGGCTTCCTTGGTAGTGCAGTGGTTGAGAGTCCGCCTGCCGATGCAGGGGACACGGGTTCGTGCCCCGGTCTGGGAAGATCCCACATGCTGCAGAGTGGCTAGGCCCGTGAGCCACGGCCGCTGAGCCCGCGTGTCTGGAGCCTGTGCTCCGCAACAGGAGAGGCCACACAGTGAGAGGCCCGCGTACTGCAAAAAAAAAGATGACACCCAAACCACAGACTAATTCAAACCAACCCATTCCAGTGACTGGTGCTTTCAAACCCCAAGTTTTCAGACAAAACTAGGCAGCCAGACAGACCTGTCAGCTTGTCACTTGTCCTGGTTTTCGTGCCTGTTACGAGAGGGACTGATTGACTTGTATTTGAAACTCATTGACACCATTTAACACAGCAAGAATAGAGTAGACACCTATTTCAGTCCGTTCAGACTGAGATGCTTGAGACCAAATGGAACTGGAGTGGTGTAGACTCTGGACTACTTTTTACTCATGGAGCTGTGAAGAGCATCATGTTAACTTGTGTTGTTGTTTTAATCATTTTGTGTGTGTGATGCACCTATATACATCAGAAGACATAAAAGGACATCCAGATCAAAAGAACAAGAATAGCAGTTAATTTAAAGCAATTGCTCTTTTTGGTGTTGCAGAAATACTGACTGTGATCTGATGACTTTCCTAGGTCCTGGCTACTTTCTGGGAGTTGGACCCCTCATTTCCTACTGTAGGTTCCTCTGGATGGGGAATGGCAGTGCCTGCAATTACTACAACAAGACGTACGGTGAATTCGTGAGAGTCTGGATATATGGAGAGGAAACCCTCATTATTAGCAAGTAAGTCTGTTAATAATTGGGGACATATTTAAAAACCAAGGCTTGGATTTTCATATTAAAAACCAAACAAACTTATTTCAATATCTTGATGTCTGTTGCTAAAGATGTGTTTTTACTGCTTTTTAAATGAAGGATGATGCCTGCAGCTCAGGATCTAGGACAGTGCTTCTCACCCTGGCTGCATATTAAACTAACCCAAGGAGCTGTTCAAAACCCCACTGCCCAGGCCACAAACCCAACTTTTATAGTCTCCTGGGAAGGAGGGACCTGGGCATCAGTAGTGTTTAGAGGCCCCCAAATGACTGCAACGTGCTACAGAGCTTGAGGAGGAAAAAAGGTAAGAAGCTTCCAGGGTAGAGGGCCTTTCCCTGGGGAAACACCTAAGCAGGTTGGAGGGGTTCTGTCTAATTTTCTTACCCTTAAGTGTAGTTCAGGTGCTGGGAGTGCAAGACTAGACATGGAGGGACGAATGAAGCACGTGAGAAAGGACCAGAGGACCAGGACAGAAATTGCTCTTAGACACTAGGTACTTAGATCACCAGATAAATTCCCAGGAACTCTGACCAGCTGCTGAAATAGGATCCTCGTTACAGTGCAGGTAGCATCTGGCAACTGCTGTCTTAATTAGGAAAGTGACCTTAGCGACCCTGACAGGGTCAGGTGCTGATTCACGCTGAGAACATTACAAAACTCACTCTGCCCTTCCCCCAGCTTTCCCAGTTCTGTCCCTTTCCTGTCCTCACAGGCTTTTCTCTGGTTGGAGTCTCTGTGTTCTCCTTAATTGCCTCCCAGCCGCTCAATTTTATTAAGGGATGAGCTCCCCGCAGGAACAGGACATGTCTGTCCCCATTTCCTTCCCTTGCCTGCTCTTCAGGTCCTTCCAGAACTACCCATACCTCTTAAAAAGACCCCACTGGACATCAGAAAGCTCTTTCTTTGAATAATATTGTCTCTTCTGAAATTTTTGATGTCTGTAGTTATTACACCTGTGTAGAGATTATGGGCCAACTTTTCCAAGCAGCTTAGTTCTGAAGTGGGGGGCTGCAGAACTTTGGATCACGATGGGGTGGGGAGTCAGGCACCAGTGCTGCCACAATTCTGCCTGAGCAACTGGGGGCTATGGGGAGAGATCCATCTGATCACCTGTAGATAAAGTATGCATGATTCCCCAGGCAGAGATGCACTAAATTATTGAGGGTCTACAGAAGTTATGCGTGACACTATATGTCATGTGTATATGTTAGTGTTTGTCATGAATATCAAAAATAGAATGTGAATAGCATCCATAAAGAGGAACTGGCATTTAACATGATAATTAGGATGATATTTGGCCATATGTTAGCAATTAACATAACAAGGTTACAGAATCTGTATACCTGTTTTGTCATTTCCGAATTTATAGGAAATTCATTCTTTTATTCTGTAAACGTACATTTATTAGAATTTACTCTATACTAAGCACTGGATGACCCTAAACTATCATAGAAATTATTGGCTCTCCATTCATTAAATAAATATTTATTGAGAACTTATTATGTACAACAGGTTATCATGAACAAATCACTCCCAAATCCCTACCCTTGTAGAGGAATATATTGTTGCAGTATTAATATACCAACAATAAAAGGCTAAAACATAGTATTATCAGTAGGGTGAACAACTGTCTTGGTTTACTTGGAACCAGAGGATTTCCCACGTTGTGGGATTTTTAAGCTGGGGAAACCAGGATGGTTGTCCACACCATTATCAGGTAGATATGGGCTACAGAGAAGATGAGGTGGGTGGAGCAACTTCGGGATGGGGAGAAATCAGGATTCAGATATTTTGACTTGACTTGCCTAGTACCGCTGAATAGGATATTAAGAAGGAAGTTCTAACCATTCAGACCTTCGACTGTAGTCAGAAACTAGCAAAGGAAGCTGAGAAGGACAACCACACAGAGAAGGGAAAACCAGGAGAGTGTGGTGGTCTGAAAGCCAGGCGAGGATGCATGTCAGGGAGGATGGAATTGTCAACTCTCCAGATAGTGCCACATGACTGGACGGAGATGTGAGCATTGCATTTAGCACCAGGGAGGTCATGGGTGAACTTGACAAGGGCAGTTTCAATGGAGTGTTGGGGGCAAAAGTCTGACCACTGTAGAGAATGGGGAGAGAAGAATTGGAGGCAGCAGGTATAGACACTCTTTCCAGGAGTTTGCCACAAAGGAGGCAGAGAAATGGAACAGAGCTGAAAGGGATGTTTGGTCCAAGGAGCTTTTATTTGTTAAGATACAAGATATTATGACATGTGTGTTTTGATGGGAATGATGAGTTACAGAGGAAAGTGCTGATGCAGCACACAAAAGGAGTGTGCCAGGTGAGATGACAAGGGGGTCCAGGTAACAAGTGGACGTGGCCTTGAAAAGGGACACGCAAGTTCATCCACAGTAACAGGAGGGAAGGTTGAATATATGGGCACTGGTCCTGGTGGTGGACTTGCAGAGGTTCCAGTTGCTTCTGTTTTCTCAGTAAAATAGGAAATGAAGTCTGTACTTGAAATAAAGGTGAGAAGTACAACACTGGGGGACAGAGGAGACAGGATATAACAGTCATCCAGGAAAGCAGGGAGTGACTGGACTTGGGAAATATAGTAGAATTGCCAGCTGCACTAAGGGCTCACTTGAAATTTAACTGAGACCTGCCTGTGTGTGTGTGTGTGTGTGTGTGTGTGTGTGTGTGTCCATGTGCATGTATGGTTTTTTCCCCAGCCCCATTCAGTTGCCAGGTGCAAGCACAGAGTAAGCTAAACTGAGAGCTGGATTTACCCAGGGTTGAGGTTTTACCAGGCAATTAGGACAAAGTAAGCAGAGGGTCAAGGGACTTGAGGATGCATGGAAGGGAGAGACTCTAAAGATCGACAAGAAAATATTTTTCCAACTTTCTAGTAAGAAAAGTTCAAATGAACAGGAAAGTTAGAAGAGCAGTCCTCCCCCCTTTTTCCCCATGACCTTGACCTTCTGAAGAGACCACATCAGTTGTCTTACAGGATGTCCCACATTCCAAATCTCTCTTTACTGTTTCTTACGGTGTCATTGAACATATTCTTCTATTCCCGGTATTGCTTATAAACTGAACACTAGGTCTATAGGCTCTATTCGATTCAGGTTAATTGTTGTGTAATAATACGTTCCTGTTAGTCCTAGGCACTTCACATTGCATCACATCAAGAGACCAGGGAAGGTGTTCCCATATTAGAGATACTAAATTTGGTCAGCTTAGAGTGGTTACAGTCAGATCTCTTTGTTACAAAGATTCTTTTTCTCTTGCAGTGACCTCAGTATCAAACCTGGGTAAGGATATTAGAGGGCAAAGGACAGGGAAAATGTGGTAAGATTGATGGAGTATAAGTCACAGGCACAGAACAGGTCTACACAAGGCACATGTTTTTAAATGTTTGGTACCAAATATTCCATTGATTGTCTCCCTTGTATTCCTAGTACTCATCAATCTTGAACCTGACCACAGGTGTGTGAGTTCTTTAAACTCAGAACGGGATGGTGGCTTTTTCTTTACCACCTAAAGACTTACTTCCTGGCTACTTCTCATTTTGAAGAGACGTTAGGTTTGCCATCTTTGGGGATTTCTTTTGACTTCAGTCACATTTCAAGAAGAATAATGACCCCAGGGATCAGGCATCTTACACTACCCACTGTCCAGTCTGAGCTTGGGGACTCACACTGTCTCTCCTCAGTGGTAAGAAGTCCTCACTCTCCCAGATAGCCAGTCAGTGAGTCAGTCAGTCAATCAAAGTAACATCTCCCTCACCTGGTGTTACAGGCCAGTCCACACTGTGGGAAGGAGATCTCTAGTGTTCTCCTCAATATCAGGGGAGCTCTGGGCTGGCATCCCTAGTTCATCACCAACCTTCCCTTCTTCACTTTCCTGATTTACTCCAGTTAGATAAAGCCTACTTTTGATAAGTGACCTTATTTTAAACTGCTCATCCTTGGTGACACTTTGCTTGCTGTGTGTATCACTTCTGTCTTCCCTACTTTGTTCTTTGCCAAATCAGAGCCTCTATCTCAGGATAACTGAGATGTTGGCGCCCCCTAAAGGACAATTGACTTAATCGTTCGCTCTTTATTAACTAACATTTAATTGGGTTGAAGTTTTTAATTGACCAGTAATTCCTCAAAACATATGGACAGACCAATGTGTTTTATGATATACTCAAAAGTTCTAAAGGTCAGAGCAGAAAAACAGTATTCTGTTTGTCAACTAATCACTTAAAATTTGTAGATTTGAGTTTGTGAGTAAAGAGTATACAAATTACTTACTTGCTGCTTTGATTATAGTGATTTAGGGGATGGTACGAATAGCCAGAGTTCTGAAGTCTATTAATTAATAAGAATTTCAGTCCTTTCTATAGCATGGTGTCATATACAGGACAAAATTTTATCTATGTATCAGTCAAATTAATTCCCTGGAATACAAATTGAAGTATCTGGATTTGCATATTGAAAATACAATAGAAGAAATAAATCCACCCCACCTTTTATCCTGAAGAGACTAACTATCCATTTATCCTTTATGCCCTCAAATATTAAATTATTTAAATGATCAATTTATACTTCCAATGCCATAGCCTAATTTATAATCAATCTTAATAAAACATCTTCTCAACAAAGTGAGTCTCTCTGCAGAAGAATTCTGTACCACTGTCCTAAGAAGACAATATTCTCCTCACACATGGAGGCCCCATGACGTCTTCAGCTAGGATTTTACAACATGTTATAATGCTCATTGCCTTATCGTGCCCCAATTAGAGTAGGATTTGGGGCAGGAAGCAAGTCCTGAAGGAGGACATGGGTGGGGAGGGACTGCCTGCTCCTTCCCAGTTGCTCTGAAGACCTAGCTCAGGCCTTAAGAGCCAGGCCTGGGGGTGGGAATAGAGGGCAGAGCAGTGGAAGAGGAACCAGGAAGTTCAAGGAAGCCTGGGTTCCTGGCAAGGTCCCAGGGTTGCCACAGTAAGGGCTATCTAATGGCTCAGCGTGTCCTATGTCCTGGGAGAACTCTGTGACCCTGGAGACCTTGATGAATCATGATGGATGCAGAGCCCCAAGACAGCTGCTGTCACCACGACAGAGAGGCTTCCAGGCCATCCCAGCCAGCCAAGTCCAGGGCCAGAGGTACCCAGGAGATGTCCTTCAGTCCTAGAATGATACTGCCCTGGAGGGGCCGGGCCTGATTAGAGCCTCTGGGGGACGGGTGGTACAAGGCAGAACTGCTGCTTCCAAACTAAAGAGATAAGACTTCAGGTATTCCAGCAACTTCCGATTATGAGGCTCACTTCTGCGTGGGGAGCACTGTCTGGAGAGGGACTGCTTGGAGGCTGGAGGCTCTCAGGAATATGGTGGTGTGGAGGGTTCAGTTTCTTACAGCCTTGTAGCTCTGACAACAGTAGTGGGGAGTATTTTAGTGACTTGGAGTTAGATAAAGGGAAATAACGAATAACTCTGTGTGTGTGTGTGTGTGTGTGTGTGTGTGCGTGCGTGTGTTTATCTTTAGTGATGCTCAAACAGAGAGCTAGCAGGTAGAAATGTTTCAACTGGAGAAGGAAGTTCTTGTGCTAACACAAGTGCTTATTTAATCTGAATACTAGAAATTATGCATTGCATTTAGATCAACAGGCATTTGGTATGAGAGCCGCCTGGTAGGCAAACTCATCACACTGAGTTCTCCTGACCCTCAACAAGTAACCCCAAGGTTTGCTTTCTCTGCAGGTCCTCAAGCGTGTTCCATGTAATGAAGCACAATCACTACACATCCCGATTTGGCAGCAAACTTGGGTTGCAGTGCATTGGCATGCATGAGAAAGGCATCATATTTAATAATAATCCAGTCCTCTGGAAAGCTGTTAGAACTTACTTTATGAAAGGTATTCAGATGTCTGGCTACATTCTGCTCTTTTGTCTATGAATATGCCTTCTTGAAATCATTTTTAACTTCTGCTGCTTCACAGTTTTGAAATAGTAAGAGCTAACATTCATTATACATGTACTATGTAGTAGGCACTGTTTAAACCCTTGATAACTTTAATCCCACAGCAACCCCATGTGTTAGATACCCTTATCACCTCCATTTTACAACTGAGAAAACTGAGGCATAAAGAGTTTAAATAGCTTGCCCAAGTTTCCAACAGCAAATGGTAGCACAGGATACAATTCCAGAGCCTACATATTCACCCAACACAAACCCTGTCCTTCTTGTTGACCCACAATTTCATGAATGTGAAGGAGAATTGGCACCCTATATACTTAAGATCACTTCAGTTAAGAACTTAGTATGTCGGGCTTCCCTGGTGGCGCAGTGCTTGAGAGTCCGCCTGCCGATGCAGGAGACGCGGG
>NW_006782914.1:309403-354244 GCF_000442215.2 Lipotes vexillifer
CCGCAAAAACGAAAAAAAAAAAAAAAAAAAAAAAAGAACTTAGTATGTCAGCCATATAGTTGATTTAGCATAACCAACATGTTTGCTGAATCATTGGCTGACATCCCAGATGTCTTAAAATAGCAATTTGCAAATAAATTACAGAATTTTAGAACTGAGAAGAGTTGTTATGTCATTTCATCCAGACTCTGAGTTTTATACTTAAGGAGTACATTTCTAGAGAGCCTGTGATTTTTCCTCCAGGCAACATAGCCAGGTATGGAGGAGCAGAGACTGGATTACAAACCTCCTTATCTAGTGGTTTCCCCCTTTACTATATGCTGCTGGAATGGAAGCCTTTGGCTTCAAACCACACATTCATTATCTTACGGTTTTATGGGTCAAAAGTCTGACATGGGTCTCACGGGGCTAAAATCAAGGCACTGGCCAGTCTGTGTTCCTTTCTGGAGCCTCTAGGGAGAAAGTGTTTCCTTGCCTTTTCCAGGTTCTAGAGGCTCCCCATTCCTTTTATACATTTGAAATGTGGTTTATACATTTGAAATGTGGTTTCAAGCTCTTGAACATAGAGGCAAATCATACATCAGTCTGGGAGTGATAAACAAAGCCAACCCTTCCATGCAAAGGATTGATTCATTGAGGAATCATTTATCTCACTTGTGATTGTGACAGTCACCCAGGAAACAGCATCCTGGCCTTTCATATCTCCAGGTCCCTCCTAAAGTCAGAAAGTATGCTGCCAATCCAAACTTCCTTTTTATACATGGGTGGAAATGCTTAGACTCTAGGACCACTCACCAGGTTTCCTTTCTTATTTGCAAAGTGTGCCTTCAGGGGCTTCTGCAGCACAGCTGATTTGCTTTGTTTGAGGGCTCTGACTTTAACAGCAAGTCTGAATAAAAAAGACATGAAAAAGAGATATTACTCCTAAAGAAAGCTTAGAGCAACCTTGAACAAACAGAGAAAGGAGGACTTTAAGAGTTTAACTCATGTTAGACCACCTACCATTAGGACCACTAGATGCTCAGATGGTCAGGAGCCAAGAAAGAGAGAGATCAGAGCCAGTTCACTCTACCTGGTTTCATTCATTCATTCATCCATTCATTCATTCCTCCTTTTGACAAATATATATCGAGGGCCACCCTGTACTATGGACTTGAAGTACAATGCTAATAGGTTATCACTGTCCCCAGTGTTCCCAGTCCTGTGAAGAAGACTGTTCAACCAACAAAGTTTTGTTTTGTTGTTATGACATTGATTGAGTACAATTAATCTGGATGTAGTTTGAAGAGAAACCAAAATTAAGAGAAGGGTACATTTGGTAATTTATAAGACTAGGACTTTACACATATGAACTACAATTAAACAGGAAGCACCTTAGATCTAAAAAGTAAGATCCAATTTGAATAGTTCTGTAGCAATATTCTGCCACTCACTGAAACATAAAATACCACCCAAGTGAAATCCAAACCTTCTTTAGAGAGAAATGTACATAATATAGAAAATTACTGATTTGTAATTTATGATCACAAATACTAAATGTTTCATTTGCAATCTCACAAATGATTTGTCATAGGTAGAATAAAAGTTTAATTTTGAATCACTTGTTTTAAAAAGATTTGTCATTCACTCATTCATTCATTTTAAATCATAAAAGTGATACTTTCTAGTAGACAGTAGAATATAGAAAAATTAAAAGAATATGAAAATTTCCACCCATTTATTGAATAAAAATTTGTGGTCAGTTAAGCTCCAAACATAAAAAGCCAAAACTGCCTGATAGTTTGTGTGCCCTGGAGTTGGAGGCGCCTCACTCTGACGTGTACCCTTCAGCTTTGTCTGGCCCCAGCCTGGTGCGCATGGTGACCGTCTGTGCTGATTCCATCACCAAGCATCTGGACAGGCTGGAGGAGGTCCGCAACAAGTTGGGCTATGTGGATGTGTTGACCCTCATGCGGCGCATCATGCTGGACACCTCTAACAAGCTCTTCCTGAGGATCCCCTTGGACGGTACTAAAATTTTCACTTTTTTAAAAAATATATTTATTTACTTATTTATTTATTTTTTGGCTGTGTTGGGTCTTCGTTGCTGTGCGCGGGCTTCCTCTAGCCGTGGTAAGCAGGGGCCACTCTTCATTGTGGTGCACGGGCTTCCCATTGCTGTGGCCTCTCCTGCTGCAGAGCATGGACCCCAGGCATGGAAGCCTCAGCAGCCGTGGCAGGCGGCCTTCAGCAGTTGTGGCCCACGGACTCCAGAGCGCAGGCTCAGCAGCTGCGGCGCACCGGCCCAGCCGCTCCGCGGCATGTGGGGCCCTCCCGGACCAGGATTCAAACCCGCATCCCGTGCACCAGCAGGCGGACTCCCAACCATTGCGCCACCAGGGAAGCCCTGAAATTTTCATTCTTCTGACTTGACATTCAGCCCTGTATTAAACAGGGCATGAGAAGAAGGATAACGGACTCAAGCGAAGATACGCTCTTTTGCATACTGCTCTTCTTTAAACCCTTCTAAGTATTCCCAAATATTTTTCCTGGTATGTCTGCCTTGTTCACTTATAAGGTCATAAATATCCACAGCAGGGGCCATCTTCTATTTCCTTTGTATCTCTCTTCATTGCTCTAGAAAATAGGATCCTACCCACAGCTGAAACTTAACAGATGTGATCATTTGATTTGGTCATAAGTATATCCTACCACCAAACCTATGTATTTAACCATTACCAACCATTCTTTTGGGCATGATATACACATATATATGTGTATATATGTATGTATAGTTATATATATATACACACACAAACACACAGACATGTTCCATCTATCTACACACACACATAAATATACGTACACACCTCTCCCTCAAAGCCACTAAGTATGAAAATTTTGATTCTATATGATGATAAAGGTACTGAGGCTGCTGGAAATGATGATGATAACTAACATAAATTTAGTATCTACTATGTGCCAAGCAGTATAAAAAGTTGCTTCACATAAACTTTGTCACTTAGCATTTATAACAATCCTGGCAAGATGTCTCACTCAAGAAACTGCTTTCCTCACTATATTACAGAAACAAATATTAAACACATACATGCAACTCTACTGCCAACAAAAGAACAAACATTAATCATGTGGATTCATTCCATTCTGCTGCTGTCAGCTTAATGTAATTTCTCCTGACTTGATTTCTAGCAATGCTCATTGATTCATACATTCATTCAACTAATATTTATTGATTGCCTATTTTATGCCAGACATAGGTTCTGGGGATAGACCAGTTGGACAAGACGAAGTCCTTGCCTTCAGAGAGTTTACACCCTAGTGGGTATATGGACAGTAAACAACTAACTATCTAGTAATATATTAGGCTATAATAAGTGTCTTAAAAAAACAGGGCTTCCCAGGTGGCGCAGTGGTTGAGTGTCCGCCTGCTGATGCAGGGGACACGGGTTTGTGCCCCGGTCCAGGAGGATCCCACATGCCACGGAGCGGCTGGGCCACGAGCCATGGCCGCTGAGCCTGCGTGTCCGGAGCCTGTGCTCCGCAACGGGAGAGGCCACAGCAGCGAGAGGCCCGCGTACCACAAAAAAAAAAAAAGAAAAAAAAAAATCAGGGCAAAGGGCTAGAAAGTGAAGGGGGAGGTCAGCGGGAGGCTGAAGCTCTTGTGGAGACAAAGGGTGGTCAGGAAGTTCTCTGTGGAGAGGATGTCTGAAAATAGCCCCAAATGAAGTGTAACAATGAGCCACGTGCTCAGCCACGTGCTCAGCCAATGAGATATGAGAGAACAACATCACAGGTATAAGAACAAAGCACGATTTTCACACTTGCCCAGACCAGCTGAGCTATCACACCTGCTCCCTGATTGACCACATTTGGACAAGCAGACAAGCGATAAGCCCTCCCTTTCTCTGCTCCACTCTCCTCACCTCATCTCCCTGCCTCTTTAATGATTCCTTACCAGAGTCCTAGGAACCCCATCTGATTGACATTAGGATGGGAGCCCCATTCACTCTGCAAGTCACAGCCTCTTGCCTCATCCCCTTTCACACAGGGACTCTGAAAGTCCTGTTTGCCTGTTCCACGTACATCTCTCCTAAGATATGACAGGTACCTATTTTAGAAGTCCTTGCTCTTTGGTTCCCCACTAGCCTTGATTCTTAGGAGGGATCAAGTAAAGGGAATTGTACATCTGTCCGTTAACTTATGGATGCAGACTGCGGTCTAAGAACCTTCATAACCCATACAGACTTATGCATATGTCCCTCTGCTCACCGGGTCCTTGTTAAACTCTCAATTGGCCTGAGGGACCCAGTGCACCAAAGAGGAAAGGACATGGCCCTGAGGTTAGATAGAACCAGGCTCCAGCCTAGGGACTTCCTGACACACTGCTTCTACTTTGTTGGGCAAGCTTCTTCATTTCTGTGAACTGCAGTTTCTGCACCTGCATATGTCTCTTCCCTTCTCTTGTGTATAATTTGAAAAACAGAAGGGGTTTTCTTTTCTCTAGTATTCAATTTAATTCAAGAACATCCGTTAAGATCTGACTGTGCACAAGACTCAGGACAAGGCACTGAAGATTCCAAGATGAATTCTACACTCTGAACCGAAATATAAACAGCAGAGCAGCATGGCTTTTTGCCTTTCTAGGTGCCAGAATTGAGGCCATAACAGCATTAATTACTTCTTATTTCCCACAGTCAGGAAAACAGGAGGGAGTTGGAGGCTCAGCCATGGAGAAGCGTGTGAGATTCTAGGCTGTGTCTCTAGCACAAACTTGAAAACTGGCAAATCTCTGGTTAACGTGGCCAATTTAGATGCCAAGGAGAATAAATTAGTGTTGATTTGCTTAGTGGCATTCCCCTGGCTGAAACACCCTTTGGAGTTGGAACCTTGCCCTGCTTAGAGTCCCAGATGGTAGGAGAGTCTACAGGGGATCTTCTCTGAGCAGTGTACCATCCTTGGGCTCACATTTTTGCTCATCTGTTCTGATCTTTTTCTGTTTTTCCAGAAAGGGCCATCGTGGTTAAAATCCAGGGTTATTTTGATGCATGGCAAGCTCTCCTTCTCAAACCAGACATCTTCTTTAAGATTTCTTGGCTATGCAGAAAGTATGAAAAGTCTGTGTAAGTAACAAATTTTGGAATATTTATTGCTGAGATTGGATTGATCTGTGTTGTGTCTTAGTTATTGCTGGCCTCTTCGGCAAGCTTTCTCCTCTCCAGAACTGCAAGGGAGCTGTTAAGCACTTCTTACAGCAATTTGGCAGCATGTGGCCAGACCACAAGGAAAGGAAGACGTTGGCCCAGGGCAGTTTTCCCTAGGAGGCTGAGAGCTCCATCTCTGGAACTAGGACACTGCTGTGTATTTTGAGTTGAAGAGAAGGGCTGGCTGAACCTATCCTTATCATTAGTCAAAGTTCTCTTTGCATGCCTGGAAAAATAAATCATTTTATTGTTGTGTTGCTTCTGAATGAATTTAACTTAATTCAACTTGTAAGAATTGACAGTAGTTACAAGAGAATTTTTTCACGATGAACTTTTTTAAGACGTGTTGTTTGTTTAGTTATGCATCTTATATCTTGGGGGATCCTAAAACTGTCATTAAATGGCTTTGCTTTTATCTCAGACTAGTCTAGTAGAAGATTAGACAAATGCCCAATTACCTACTGGATAATCAATGGGTTTTCAGAGTGTAAGTAGCCAGCCAGCACACATGCCACCTCTTACCGCCAGTGGAAAGCACAGGGGATCTAGAGGTAGACAGACCTGGTGTGTATCCTGTCTCTACCACTTAGTAACCAAATGTCCTTGGGAAGTTCTTCAAAGTAAAATATAACATACCCTCCATGGTGGCAATACAGGTTAATGAGATCCTCTATAAAGGGCAATCAGCACAAAGCATGACACATAGTAGGCAGTAAACATGTTAGTTTTCCCCGTCCCTCTGTTCATATCTTTCCCAGATGTCCCTGACTATCTTAAATTCTCCCCCAAAGTTCCCAAAGTTGTTGGAAGACCTAACTTCATCCTGTTTGCATGTTTTGAAATTCAGTAATACTAGTCTCCAGGAAGTTAGCTTGATGTTGCTTTATATATTTCAAGCGGATGATGAGTATCAGATGGATGATTTGGACACCTGGTCCTTTAAACATTTCTCTTTGTTTCTACCTGAGCTTATTGTGACTTGAATCGATAAGATAAATGGTTCATCTCTTCACTGCTGTCAGAATTTGTGGTTGTCTCAAGAGTCTTATTGGTCCACAGTTAAACTTGGTCATTAGTTTAGCTTCAGTATGGTCAGCAGACCCATAGAAACTTATAACATGAAACTGTATAACAGTTTCTCTTTGGTTTCTTTAAAATTACCTCAACAACATTCCCTCTCTATATAAATTTGCCAATGGTTAGTTCACTATGTACTATCTCCTCTGATCTAAAGCAGTAAAAACTTAAAGAAATCTTTTAATCTCCTTCCCCTGCATGCCTTTGCAATAACGCCGATACTTTTTTTGAGGCATAAAACACTATGTTAGTTTCATGTGTACAGCCTGATTCAATATTTGAATATATTGAGAAATGTTCATCACAATTAATCTAGTTAACATCTTTTACCATACATAGTTACAAAACTTTTTCCTTGTGATGAGAACTTTTAAGATCTACTCTCTTAGCAACTTTTAAATATGCAATACTGTATATTAACTGTAGTCACCATGCTGTACCTTACATCCCCATGATTTATTGATCATATAAGTGGAAGGAAGTTTGTACCTTTGACCCCCTTCACCCATTTCACATCCAACCTATCCCCAGCACCCATGGCAATCACCAATCTCTTCTTGTAAAACTGAAGTTGGGATTTCTCCTTTTGTTATTGTTTTTTTAAGATCCCACATATAAGAGAGATCATATAGAATTTGTCTTTCATACCAATATTTAAAAATATATATTTATGTAAAGGTTTCTGGGACATCTACTTCCATCCCTATTCATTCAATTTTATATTTTCCCTCTTTGAATTCCCAATATTAGAACAGTATTGTTTTCTACTTTTTGTTTTGTCAAATGTAGGCTTTTCAGTCTCAGAATACATTAAATAAGTGTTTGTGGCCTCGACTAGGAACCTAGCCACCATTATTTTCGTACAAACAGAGGAATTCTTGCAATATAATTTGTGAGTCAGAGACTTCTGATTTCCTGGAAACTGACATTTAACTCAATTCTCCTAGTTTTTAATGACATACAAATTCAAATACATACATTTAAGCAGAAGCAAATTTTAACCTGAATAGGAGGAATCCCAGTGGATATTCACAGGCCCCTGATTCTGGCCCAGGGAGGAAGGAGATGCTTAGAAGTGGATGCAGCTCCATCAAGAAATTCTCTAGGAATTCAAAGTCTAGGGGCATTTCAATACATCCCAGGCCATTTGGGGGCCATTGCTTAGGTAGGAATGCTATGAGCATTCTAGCCCACTATTGAATAAATGTAGGAGATACTCAACAAATATTTGCTGAACAAATGGATGGGTAGGTAAATGAATAAACGTGAATATATCCCTGCTGTATATCTGGATTGGTGAGTGTGTGTGTTTGTGCGCGCGCCTATAAAGCATACTCACAGAGATAAACAATAGTAGGCATCCTTATTTAGAATGACACAATGAAAATGCTACCCTGAAGAATATCTCTCAGAATGTTTAAACATCTTCCTTGAGATGCCCCCCCAAAAAACTTTTAAAGATAGGAGGTATCTTAAAGAATCCTCCGTTACTTTTCCTGTTGAACTGAAGTAAACATAGAGGCTATTTAGGTCAACAGAGTATTTAAGCGTGTAGGCAACTGTGTCAACAAGAATTTGAAAGAAAGATTTACTGTACATTTAACATAATACAGAATACTGTTCCCTGACATTGGGGAACAATACAATTATACGTGAATGCATACATTAAAGACAAAGTTAAAGATAACAGAATTGAGATCTCAAGGTGGCCTTATTGTTCATCTAGCCTGATCCCTTCACTTTAAAAGAGACGTAAGACTCAGAGACTTAAACTAGGTTACATGGAACGACAACAACCTGGACCAGAACCTGACCCTTTGGTCGAAGGTGTTTTTCCCTCCTGCACACCGTCAAAAGGCATATGCATATTGATGCAGACAGTCATTCGTTCAACAAATATTTACTTAGTGTTACTAGGAGGCAGAAACTGCAAGGTATGAGATAAATATCAGGAAAAATACTTCCTGTGTAGAAGAGGAACCTCAAACTCAATTGTCTTCGAGACTATGCAGATAAAAGTGGGCTGGGTGGATGTAAGACACAGGAAATGGAGGTGCCCATGGCAGACTGGAGAGTGCATGCTCCCACTAAAGGCATTCACTGGCTTTGGTTTTTGACGTTTAACTTAAGCACTGTGCTGGCCCAATAAAATAGCAGAAAACATAAATGGATTTAGCCATTTGGTACCAGTTTTCAACTCTTAACTACAGTTACAGCCTTGATTTCGCTACCACTGCCGAGATACATGGGCTAACTCTGGTTCCTTAACATGATATAATGTGTATGTAATTTAAGAATATTTGTGAAGAATTAAGTATAAATTCAGTTATTCATGAGCACTAATGGCTTCCACTAAAGCAGATCATTTTATTTTTAAACATGGCAAACAAATCCATTTATCTAGATGTCATATCTGTGTACAAGTAGATAATATTTACACTGTTTTTTCCAGCGAGGAGCTGAAAGACGAAATGGAAATTCTGGTAGAAAAAAAAAGACGCAGGATTTTCATAGCAGAGAAACTGGAAGACTCAATGGATTTCACCACTGAGTTGATTTTGGCTGAGGTACAGACCTGAACTAACCCTAATTCCCACACAACATACGTGTATGACTGATCAGTGTCTAAAAATTCTCTCCTGTTAATTGTGGCATGTTTCTGCTTTGACTATATGCTCCAGTACTTCTATAATGACCAATCCAATAGCCCCCTATTAGACAGTCAGGTAAGACTGACCTTTAAGACTGAAACTTCTGTGTTTCTGCACAATAAAAACAGGAAAACTGGGGAATCCAAAGACACTAAACACATAGATATTTCGTTAAGTTCTTCAGCTTTGAGATGAAGATTGTTAATGCAAATGTCCATCATCAGACCCAAAGACACATAATTTCTATGATTTCATTTTGTTGAGGTCCACCCTCAACAAATTAATCCTTGAGTGCCACCCTCCCTCCTGTTCTGAACCGTTCATTCACATTGCCAATGTTTCTCTCCGCTTTCAATTGTCCAGAAGCGTGGTGACCTGACAAGAGAGAATGTGAACCAGTGCGTACTGGAAATGCTGATCGCAGCACCGGACACCATGTCCATCTCTGTGTTTTTCATGATGCTTCTCATTGCAAAGCACCCCCAGGTTGAAGAGGCAATAATGAAGGAAATCCAGACTGTTGTTGGTAAGAATCTATCAAGCAAGATTCCTAAGAATCTTATGTCAAAATCTTTATTAGAAGCCACCCAGAGAACCAACAAAGCAAGTCAATGTGTCATATTTTCATTATGCCAAACAGGTGTCTGTGTTTTTCTAATATAAAAAAAAAATACACGCTGGCTGGAAAAAAATCCAAATAATAGAGAGATGTATAAAGCAGAAAGTATTATTTCCTGATCGCTTCCACTCTCCTTCCCATTCCCCAGGGGGAATCACTGTTAATATTTTGATGTGTATCCTTCAAGGTCTTTTTTGATGGGCACATAAACACATATATGCGGTTCTATTTGTCTGTGTTTAAAAAAACATGGGATCATCCACAAGGATTTGCTACCTTATCAGTGACAAAAGGCTTTTTTCACCCAGGGAAATGGCTATCATTTTCTGCAGTGTTTCTGGGTTTCAAGCAGCCCATTCTTCCAGGTGGTGGCAGAGGGAGGAGGAAAGGGTGATGATAGCAGAGGCAGGGGAGCAATCAGTTTCCCTCACCCACCCGCTCCTCCTCCTCTGCAGGACAGCCTCCAGGTCCCTGCTCAGCTCTTCCCCACTCTGTCCCCTCCCTGCTCTCCCACTGCTTCAGCATCACTCTGCCACTGCTTCGGATATCCCCACCCTTCCCTGGAGACGCTGCCACGTTCAGAAGTCAGAACTGCTTTCTGGAGAAAACAGATTGCCTTATTTGGAATGTGCTTCACATAAGTAATCTCTTTAGGAACACATTTCAGACACATGTGAAGGGGTATCAGTAATGATATAGATTTTTCTTTCTTGACTTTACAGGTCTCTGTGAAACAACGTATTTTGTTGTTAAAAGGCACCATGTATGTTTTAAACTTTTTATCTTATTTATCTTTAAAACCATTTGAGTGCTGCCTGAAACAGATGACAAGGGGAAATTTCATACACGGATTAAATATGTGAAAGGGTTCTGCAGACGCGTTGCCATAGGAGGGCCACTGCCTGGGAAGGTAGATAGCAAGGAGCCAGAATGACATCCGGGTTTCAAATCCTGGAATGTTTTCTCAAGCACCCTTTTCAGGTTATGGGTTCTGTGCCAGGTGCAAGGGCACCGCGGTGAACAAGCCAGTGCCATCCCTTCAGTCCTGGGCTCTCAGTCTCGTGAGAAAAAGAGAATTCAAGAAACAAGCTCAGTGGAGTGAGAAAGAGTCACAGAATGATGGGGGTACAGGCAACACAGGGGAAACTGCTCTTGAGATCATAAACCTTTAATACAATTTCCTTGAGACGTGAAAAGTTCTTGTGCCCCTTGATATCCCCCTGACACGACAGTCCTCTTGAAAGATAAAACTGGGACAACCACTAGTACATGTATACTTGTTCCCCCTAGACCCACAGGACTGGTAATTACTTCTAAAAGTATGCCTTTTGTTACCTTCTCCATCATCTGCCCTCTAACTCCCCACCACAGATAAATACACCCATTAGACTCTTACTGTGTTCGAAAAGCAGTATGTGAGGGGCTGTGTTGTTAAAGTTCTCTAACCAAGTGAGACCATTCCCGAATAACCTAACTGTACAGGAGACAGAGCTGCCTCAGGACCCTGGGTTGACTTGCATTCTGCAAAAACAGTAGCCCATTTCAGGATGCTTTGAAGTTTTGACAATTCTGAGAGTAATCCAAGCCTCTTTGACCAGTGTCAAGCCAAGCTGAGACATGGAGGTGTCCATCAATCCCCAGCTCACCTGGAGCAGATGAGGCACCCGATTTGTTGTGATGGAGAGAGGGCGTTCTTGACACGCTACCACCCAGGTTGTCCTTGATGAGATGAGGAGGAGAGACTAACAGTGATATTTTTCTTTTTTTTTTTTTAATTTTCTTTACTTTTTTATACAGAAGGTTTTTATTAGTCATCCATTTCATACACATCAGTGTATACATGTCAATCCCAATCTCCCAATCCATCACACCACGACCCACACCCCCCACTGCTTTTCCCCCTTGGTGTCCATACGTTTCTTCTCTACATCTGTGTCTCAATTTCTGCCCTACAAACCAGTTCATCTGTAGCATTTTTCTAGGTTCCAAATATATGTGTCAATATACGATATTGGTTTTTCTCTTTTTGACTTACTTCACTCTGTATGACAGTCTCTAGATCCATCCACATCTCTACAAATGACCCAGTTTCGTTCCTTTTCATGGCTGAGATATATTCCATTGTATATATGTACCACACCTTCTTTATCCATTCGTCTGTCGATGGGCATTTAGGTTGCTTCCATGACCTGGCTATTGTAGAGTGCTGCAATGAACATTGGGGTGCATGTGCCTATTTGAATTATGGTTTTCTCTGGGTATATGCCCAGTAGTGGGATTGCTGGGTCGTATGGTAATTCTATTTTTAGTTTATAAGGAACTTCCATACTGTTCTCCATAGTGGCTGTATCAATTTACATTCCCACCAACCGTGCAAGAGGGTTCCATTTTCTCCAAACTCTCTCCAGGATTTGATGTTTGCAGATTTTCTGATGATGCCAATTCTAACTGGTGTGAGGCGATACCTCATTGTAGTTTTGATTTGCATTTCTCTAATAATTAGTGATGTTGAGCAGCTTTTCATGTACTTCTTAGCTATCTGTATGTCTTCTTTGGAGAAATGTCTGTTTAGGTCTTCTGCCCATTTTTGGATTCGGTTCCTTTTTTTAATATTGAGCTGCATCAGCTGGTTATATATTTTGGAGATTAATCCTTTGTCCGTTGACTCATTTGCAAATATTTTCTCCCATTCTGAGGGTTGCCTTTTTGTCTTGTTTACGGCTTCCTTTGCTGTGCAAAAGCATTTAAGTTTCATTAGGTCCCATTTGTTTATTTTTGCTTTTATTTCCATTACTCTAGGAGGTGGGTCAAAAAGGATCTTGCTGTGATTTATGTCAAAGAGTGTTCTTCCTATGTTTTCCTCCAGGAGTTTTATAATGTCCGGTCTTACATTTAGGTCTCTAATATATTTTGAGTTTATTTTTTTGTATGGTGTTAAGGATTGTTCTAATTTCATTCGTTTACATGTAGCTGTCCAGTTGTCCCAGCACCACTTATTGAAGAGACTGTCTTTTCTCCATTGTATATCTTTGCCTCCTTTGTCATAGATTACTTGACCATAGGTGTGTGGGTTTATCTCTGGGCTTTCTATCTTCTTCCATTGATCTATATTTCAGTTTCTGTGCCAGTACCATATTGTCTTGATTACTATAGCTTTGTAGTATAGTCTGAAGTCAGGGAGTCTGATTCCTCCAGCTCCATTTTTTTCCTTCAAGACTGCTTTGGCTATTCAGGGTCTTTTGTGTCTCGATACAAAATTTAAGATTTATTTGTCCTAGTTCTGTAAAAAAGGCCATTGGTAATTTGATAGGGATTGCATTGAATCTGTAGATTGCTTTGGGTAGTATAGTCATTTTCACAATATTGATTCTTCAAATCCAAGAACACGGTATATCTCTCCATCTGTCGGTATCATCTTTAATTTCTTTCATCTGTGTCTTATAGTTTTCTTCATACAGGTCTTTTGTCTCCCTAGATAGGTTTATTCCTAGGTATCTTACTCCTTTGTTGCAATGGTAACTGGGAGTGTTTCCTTAAGTTTTCTTTCAGATTTTTCAACATTAGTATATAGGAATGCAAGAGATTTCTGCACACTAATCTTGTATCCTCCAACTTTACCAAATTCATTGATTAGCTCTAGTAGTTCTCTGGTGGCATCTTTAGGATTCTCTATATACAGTATCATGTCATCTGCAAACAGTGACAGTTTTACTTCTTCTTTTCCAATTTGTATTCCTTTCACTTCTTTTTCTTCTCTGATTGCCTTGGCTAGGACTTCCAAAACTATGGTGAATAATAGTGGTGAGAGTGGACATCCTTGTCTTGTTTCTTATCTTAGAAGAAATGCTTTCAGTTTTTCACCATTGAGAATGATCTTTGCTGTGGGTTTGTCGTACATTGTCTTTATTATGTTGAGGTAGGTGCCCTATATGCCCACTTTCTGGAGAGTTTTTATCATAAATGGCTGTTGAATTTTGTCCAAAGCTTTTTCAGCATCTATTGAGATGATCATATGGTTTTTATTCTTCAATTTGTTAATATGGTATATCATGTTGATTGATTTGAGTATATTGAAGAATCCTTGCATCCCTGGGATAAATCCCACTTGATCATGGTGCATGATCCTTTTAATGTGTTCTTGGATTCTGTTTGCTAGTATTTTGTTGAGGATTTTTGCATCTATATTCATCAGTGATATTGGTCTATAATTTTCTTTTTTTGTAGTATCTTTGTCTGGTTCTGGTATCAGGGTGATGGTGGCCTCATAGAATGGGTTTGGGAGTGTTCCTTCCTCTGCAATTTTTTGGAAGAGTTTGAGAAGGATGAGTGTTAGCGCTTCCCTAAATGTTTGATAGAATTCATCTGTGAAGCCATCTGGTCCTGGACTTTTGTTTGTTGGAAGATTTTTAACCACCGTTTCAATTTCATTACTTGTGATTGGTCTGTTCATATTTTCTACTGCTTCCTCGTCCAGTCTTGGAAGGTTATACGTTTTTAAGCATTTGTCCATTTCTTCCAGGTTGTCCATTTATTGGCATAGAGTTGCTTGTAGTAGTCTCTTAGGATGCTTTGTATTTCTGCGGTTTCTGTTGTAACTTCTCCTTTTTCATTTCTAATTTTATTGGTTTGAGTCCTCTCCCTCCTTTTCTTGGTGAGTCTGGCTAATGGTTTATCAATTTTTTTTATCTTCTCAAGGAACCAGCTTTTAGTTTTATTCATATTTGCTACTGTTTTCTTTGTTTCTATTTCATTTATTTCTGCTTTGATCTTTATGATTTCTTTCCTTCTGATAACTTTGGGTTTTGTTTGTTCTTCTTTAGTTCCTTTAGCTGTAAGGTTAGATGGTTTACTTGAGATTTTTCTTGTTTCTTGATGTAGGCTTATATTGCTATAAACTTTCCTCTTAAAGCTGCTTTGCTGCATCCCATAGGTTTTGGATCGTCCTGTTTTCATTTTCATTTGTCTCTAGGTATTTTTTGATTTCCTCTTTGATTTCTTCAGTGATCTCTTGGTTATTTAGTAACGTATTGTTTAGCCTCCATGTGTTTCTGTTTTTTACATTTTTTTTCCCTGTAATTGATTTCTAATCACATAGCGTTTGTGGTCAGAAAAGATGCTTGATATGATTTCAATTTTCTTAAATTTGCTGAGGCTTGATTTGTGACCCAAGATGTGATCTATCCTGGAGAATGTTCTGTGAGCACTTGAGGAGAAAGTGTAATCTGCTGTTTTTGGATGGAATGTCCTATAAATATCAATTAAATCTATCTGGTCTATTATGTCAATTAACACTTGTGTTTCCTTATTAATTTTTTGTCTGAATGATCTGTCCATTGGTGTAACTGAGGTGTTACAGTCCCCCACTCTTATTGTGTTAATGTCGATTTCCTCTTTTATAGCTGTTAGCAGTTGCCTTAGGTATTGAGGTGCTCCTATGTTGGGTGCATACATATTTATAATTGTTATACCTTCTGCTTGGATTGTTTCCTAGATTATGTAGTGTCCTTCCTTGTCTCTTGTAACATTCTTTATTTTAAAGTGTATTTTATCTGATATGAGTATTGCTCCTGCAGCTTTATTTCATTTCCATTTGCATGGAATATCTTTTTCCATCCCCCCACTTTCAATCTGTATGTGTACCTAGGTCTGTATTGGGTCTCTTGTAGACAGCATATATATGGGTCTTGTTTTTTGTATCCACTCAGCGAGCCTGCGTCTTGTGGTTGGAGCATTTAATCTATTCATGTTTAAGGTAATTATCCATATGTATTTTCCTATTACCAGTTTCTTAACGGTTTTGGGTTTGTTTTTGTAAGTTTTTCTTCTCTTGTGTTTCCCACTTAGAGAAGTTCCTTCGGCATTTCTTATAGAGCTGGTTTGGTGGTGCTGAATTCTCTTAGCTTTTGTTTGTCTGTAAAGCTTTTGATTTCTCCATCAAATCTGAATGAGATCCTTTGTGGGTCAAGTAATCTTGGTTGTAGGTTCTTCCCTCTCATCACTTTAAGTATATCATGCCACTCCCTTCTGGCTTGTAAAGTTTCTGCTGAGAAATCAGCTGTTAACCTTATGGGGGTTCCCCTGTATGTTATCTGTCAAGTTTCCCTTGCTGCTTTCAATAATTTTTCTTTGTCTTTAATTTCTGCCAATTTGATTACTATGTGTCTTGGCATGTTTCTCCTTGGGTTTATCCTGTATGGGACTCTCTGCACTTCCTGGACGTGGGTTGCTATTTCCTTTCCCATGTTAGGGAAGTTTTCGACTATAACCTCTTCAAATATTTTCTTGGGTCCTTTCTCTCTCTCTTCTCCTTCTGGGACCCCTATAATGCGAATGTTGTTGTGTTTAATGTTGTCCCAGAGGTCTCTTAGGCTGTCTTCATTTCTTTTCATTCATTTTCTTTATTCTGTTCCGCAGCAGTGAATTCCACCATTTTGTCTTCTAGGTCACTTACCCGTTCTTCTGCCTCAGTTATTCTGCTATTGATTCCTTCTAGTGTACTTTTCATTTCAGTTATTGTGTTGTTCATCTCTGTTTGGTTGTTCTTTAATTCTTCTAAGTCTTTGTTAAACATTTCTTGCATCCTCTTCATCTTTGCCTCCATTCTTTTTCCAAGGTCCTGGATCATCTTCACTATCATTATTCTGAATTCTTTTTCTGGAAGGTTGCCTATCTCCACTTCATTTAGTTGCTTTTCTGGGGTTTTACCTTGTTCCTTCATCTGGTACATAGCCCTCTGCCTTTTCATCTTGTCTATCTTTCTGTGAATGTGGTTTTTGTTCCACAGGCTGCAGGATTGTAGGTCTTCTTGCTTCTGCTGTCTTCCCTGTGGTGGATGAGGCTATCTAAGAGGCTCGTGCAAGTTTCCTGATGGGAGAGAGTGGTGGTGGGTAGCTATCAGTGATATTTTCTGACAGATGACTGCATTGGATACCAGAAGAGAAAATTTCTGTGAACATCATTAATCTCACCATCTCACTTGACTAGAGGAGGAATGAATGTCTTCTGGAATTCAGAGTAGAGGACAAAACTAAAGAACCACAGAGGTGGCAATAAATGTTTAAAGTAGATTAGGTAGGTCTACATGATGCTGCAGAGAAGAAGTTCCTCTAAAGGGCTCATCAGCCACACACCCTCAGCTAACTATTGTCATGTGGGGATGTGAGTCCAATGTAACTTGTTTTTTTATTTCTCTACAAATCCAGAGATTTCTATGAAATCTCTCAGATGTTAAGATAATTGACTTCAAATCTGAATTTTCATAAGACACTCTGTGGACCAAACACAAAATATTTTACAATTATATATATAAATTTTTTCAACCAAGACCGAACTGACCTATAACTATACTGATCTGAAACTAGGAGTTTTATGCCCATCACATGTTGAAACTAACATGACCTCCTTTGTCCTTTTTATCTGATCCCACAGGTGAAAGAGACATAAGGATTGATGATATGCAAAAACTAAAAGTGGTAGAAAACTTTATTTATGAGAGCATGCGGTACCAGCCTGTCGTGGACCTGGTCATGCGCAAAGCCTTAGAGGATGATGTCATCGATGGCTACCCAGTGAAAAAGGGGACTAACATTATCCTGAATATTGGAAGAATGCATAGACTCGAGTTTTTCCCCAAGCCCAATGAATTTACTCTTGAAAACTTTGCCAAGAATGTAAGAGCCCTGCCTTAAAACTGAGTGCGCCACTCTTGAAAATGTCAACTCTTAAGTCCTCTCTGTTTCTGTGTCTGCACCATGTATATTTCATTCTATTTACTCATTCTCTTCACACCTCATCAGGAAAACACATTTCTCCTAGCTTGGAACATGGCCACCATGTCTGTCCTCAAGGCAAGGAGGCTGGCTCTCCAACTCTCAGAAATCTTCATGGAGGTACAAAATAGGTCAAAAGGTGAATAATTCAGGCCCTTAATTTGCTTAAAATGAGGCAAATTTTCTTTAACCAACACATTTAAACTTAACTTTTCCATTTAAACTTATCACCTTGTCACCATGTAGATTCAGCCGTAGCATCATCTAAGTCAAGGAAATCCACTTCTGCTTCAGATGGAAATCAAGTGAGAAGGAAAGATTTGGTTTTTGCAGTGGGCCTTTGGTTTCCCAAATGGCCCCACAAGCACTAGGCCTCATTCTATACAAGACTTTGTAATTAGAAGAGCCTCAGCTTCTTCTTTTCCTGTAATTGAGGTGTGCTGGAGATTCTGCCTCCATTATGTCAATTCTAGGCAATGATTTTTTTAACCTGAATTATCCAGATAGTTCCCTCTGTGCCCCCTTTTTCCATATGCATATGGAAATATGATCTTAGTTAAACCAGTTGTCTAATTCATTCCATTTCTATATAAGCAACCCACGCCATGTTGGCAATTGGTCAAAAATAACTTACTGAGCGTGTATTAAGTGTCAGGCACTACGTGAGTCCAAATGGGGACAAGACAGGCAGAGGTGTCCCATTAAATATTTGTATAACTAAATATATTTAGATCCTTGGCACTAATAGACAGGGAATCCACACCTTTGCCTACATTGGTCCTTTTCATCATGTTATATGGCCTGGCACAAAAACAATCTTTGCCTCAATGACTGGCAGAACAGCAGTAAAGCCGTGGTCTTCCCACAGAGCTAGTTGAGTATTTACATGAAAAGCAAAACTGGGGATTGTTTGAAGTTGTGTCCGTATCACAAAGGGTGAATCAAACTGGAGGGAGAAAGAGGCTTATCTGAGTTACAGTCATTCCTCTCCGTGAAGGAGCAGTATGGCCAAGTCACCAAAACTGAGCATTCTGACTCACAGTGTTTTCAGGGTGAATCAAACAGATATGCATGACTCTAGCCTTTACTTCTCTGGCTAATTGTCTGATCATTTTCCTAGGTTCCTTACAGGTACTTTCAGCCATTTGGCTTTGGGCCCCGGGCCTGTCCGGGAAAATACATTGCCATGGTGATGATGAAGGTCACCCTGGTCACACTTCTGAGACGCTTCCACGTGCAGACATTGCAAGGTCAATGTGTTGAAAAGATGCAGAAGAAAAATGACTTATCTTTGCACCCAGATGAGACCAGCGACCTGCTGGGAATGATTTTCATTCCAAGAAATTCAGACAAGTGCCTCGACCACTAGAAAAGTTTGGTCAGTCCCTGCCCTGGAGCACTTCTCAACAGTATTCCACATGGAAACCACCCACCTTTGCCAGGTAGTCCTCCTCCCATGAACAACCGTGGCCTCTGGCCTTTTATATACTTACCTCCTGTGGGGTGTCAGCGAGCCAGGAGATGCCGGTCATCTGAGCGCATCCAAACCAGAAACCAGACTGCAGGAGAAAATACGGAGGCCAAGATTTGTGCAGGAAACTGCAGCCCTAAAGGCCCAGTTCCACAAAACATGCTTTGGGAAAGACAAGCCATCAGCAAGACTCACGCCCGACTCCTCACTGTCCTGCCCTGAGATGGGAGCTTTGTAATGACTGGGGAAGAAGCACTCAAGTCAAT
This sequence comes from Lipotes vexillifer, assembly GCF_000442215.2. Taxonomy (NCBI): domain Eukaryota; kingdom Metazoa; phylum Chordata; class Mammalia; order Artiodactyla; family Lipotidae; genus Lipotes; species Lipotes vexillifer. The sequence goes on from NW_006782914.1 coordinate 328,458, forward strand.
TACAAAGGCCAGGCTGACATTGGGTACCTAGAGCTAAACACACCCACTAGTATGAATAAAGGGCTTTTGATTTTGTTTTTGGTGGGCTGGGTACTGCAATATTAACACCTTAGGAGAAATGCTTACAAATTCAGCATTTGCCTTTTCCTATGAATTATGTTAAATTAACTCTTGTTTAACCCCATGTGATTTAACTGTGGCAAAAGTTAAATGGAAGACTGTCGTTTCCCAGTCTCTCAATTTATGCCTCAACCAGATTATATATGTGTTCTAGGAAAGAAATTCATACAATGGGTTTGAAATTGAAATAAAATTCCTTTTTTCATATCTGCATTGTTGTTTAGTTCCATGAGTGCACTAAGAAAGAGAATACCCTAGGCAGTAGCACCTATTAACTCTTACCACAGGTCTATGATTTGGGGGAGGGGAAGACTCTGAATCTATATCTAAATCTACAACCCAGTGAGTTCAAACTTCTAAGGAGCGCTCCTAATATACCATTATCCTTCTCCCTCAACATTTCTCCCCATCTTACTTTCCATGGCCCCAACAGAAAAGAGCAACAGATCAGTAGAGAACATGGCCAGGGTAGATCCCCTACAATCACATTTTATCCTAGCTCAGATTTAACAATTACCTTAGAGATTTAACAGTTACCTAGTTTACCTAATCATTACATGTAGCCAGGGGTAAAATGCAAACCTCAGAATTAGCTCTTGAGAGAGAATAAAATAGATAGTGAATTTTCCAAATACCAGTTTCTTTCTGTTATATCACCAATATGGATGTGAATACTGAAGGCCACTTAAAAACTGAAAAATTAAACTCATTTATACACTTGTAAATCTTGGCCATTGAGTCAACCTGAATATTCTTCTCATCCTGCTATTTGGCAGAGCTCTTTTCTTTTGGAATCCATGCCGGTCCCCCATTCTTTTTTTTTTTTGGCCATGCCTGGTGACATGCAGCTTCCTACTGTCCTCCATTCTTACTCTCAAGATCAGTACTGAATCAACACTCTGGCTCAGAGACATTCTAACTGACCCAGAAACCAGGTAAAAGGGAGAGGTATTCAAAGTGGTCCGGGATGGGCATTAGTAAAGCAGGAAATATTTGCACTTTGCTGTATACCTGAATCTAACACAATGTTGTAAATCAACTATACTTCAGTTTAAAAAAGTAGGAAATACTTGAACTTGGAATTATCTGGATCATCTACATGGCCTAAACATATGTTGAAATAGGCCTGTGCACCTGGATATGTCTGTAGTCAAGTCTAGACAAACATCCAAATAATCCAGATCTGCAAAAGACAGTCCAGGATGGTAGACTTAATGTCTAAATTCATTAATTCACATTAACTCACTAGATGATTGTAAACACACAGTTCACTGTGACTAGAGCTGTACAGTAGAGGAAAACAGATTTTGGACCATTGCACTTCAGCCATCCAATTCCTTTGAACATCTACTGTATTTAATGTGTACATATACGTAGCCAAGGCCATCATCTATACAGTCAAAGTGAGATGGAGGTGGATATAGTTGTCTATAGATAATGCAGATAAAAAATATGCTAGGGGAAAACAGGACTAGGAAGTGGAGACCAGAGGAGGACAGGAAGAGGGGAACTGCTGGTTTGCATGATGAAAGCAAACTCTCCCAGAGTCAAATTATCTGAGTAATTACTCAACTTGAAATTCTCTTTGTCCAGTATTGACAAACCCCATATGTTTGGACAGGCTCGGTCTAAGAATTTGGAGTGTCACTGACTCTTCACTGGGCTGATGGGCATATATTTGAAAATTCTGTTTTCTCTTCAGAATTTTACCTAATTATTAAGTACTTAATGTACTTAACATAGCACTCTGAATGTGTTGTGGATTCTGTTTTTACTAACTCTCAGAAAACTGGGATGTACCAAAATGAAAATAAATAAGGAAACACAAGCTTTAAATGACACATTAAACAAGATGGACTTAATTGATATTTATAGGACATTCCATCCAAAAACGACAGAATACACTTTCTTCTCAAGTGCTCATGGAATGAACAATCTCTAGGATAGATCATATCTTGGGTCACAAATCAAGCCTTGGTAAATTTAAGAAAATTGAAATCATATCAAATATCTTTTCTGACCACAATGCTATGAGACTAGATATCAATTACAGGAAAAAAATCTGTGAAAAATACAGACACATGGAGGCTAAACAATAAATATCTAGTACTTAATAACCAAGAGATCACTTAAGAAAACAAAGAGGAAATCAAAAAATACCTAGACATAAGTCACAATGAAAAAACGACAATCCAAAACCTATGGGATGCAGCAAAAGCAGTTTTAAGAGGGAAATTTATAGCAATATAAGCCTACATCAAGAAACAAGAAAAATCTCAAGTAAACCATCTAACCTTACAGCTAAAGGAACTAGAGAAAGAAGAACAAACAAAACCCAAAGTTATCAGAAGGAAAGAAATCATAAAGATCAAAGCAGAAATAAATGAAATAGAAACAAAGAAAACAGTAGCAAATATGAATAAAACTAAAAGCTGGTTCCTTGAGAAGATAAAAAAAATTGATAAACCATTAGCCAGACTCACCAAGAAAAGGAGGGAGAGGACTCAAACCAATAAAATTAGAAATGAAAAAGGAGAAGTTACAACAGAAACCGCAGAAATACAAAGCATCCTAAGAGACTACTACAAGCAACTCTATGCCAATAAATGGACAACCTGGAAGAAATGGACAAATGCTTAAAAACGTATAACCTTCCAAGACTGGACGAGGAAGCAGTAGAAAATATGAACAGACCAATCACAAGTAATGAAATTGAAACGGTGGTTAAAAATCTTCCAACAAACAAAAGTCCAGGACCAGATGGCTTCACAGATGAATTCTATCAAACATTTAGGGAAGCGCTAACACTCCAGTTAACACTCATTCTTCTCAAACACTTCCAAAAAACAGAGGAAGGAACACTCCCAAACCCATTCTATAAGGCCACCATCACCCTGATACCAGAACCAGACAAAGATACTCCAAAAAAAGAAAATTACAAACCAATATCACTGATGAACATAGATGCAAAAATCCTCAACAAAATACAACAAAATACAGAATCCAACAACACATTAAAAGGATCATACACCATGATCAAGTGGGATTTATCCCAGGGATGCAAGGATTCTTCAATATATGCAAATCAATCAAGGTGATACACCATATTAACAAATTGAAAAATAAAAACCATATGATCATCTCAATAGACGCAGAAAAAGCTTTGGACAAAATTCAACATGCATTTATGATAAAAACTCTCCAGATAGTGGGCATATAGGGCACCTACCTCAACATAATAAAGGCAATATATGACAAACCCACAGCAAACATCATTCTCAATGGTGAAAAACTGAAAGCATTTCTTCTAAGATCAGGAACAAAACGGGATGTCCACTCTCACCACTATTATTCAACATAGTTTTGGAAGTCCCAGCCATGGAAATCAGAGAAGAAAAAGAAATAAAGGGAATACAAATTGGAAAAGAAGAAGTAAAACTGTCACTGTTTGCAGATGACATGATACTATACATAGAGAATCCTAAAGATGCCACCAGAAAACTACTAGAGCTAACCAATGAATTTCATAAAGTTGCAGGATACAAAATTAATGCACAGAAATCTCTTGCATTTCTATACACTAATGATGAAAAATCTGAAAGAGAAATTAAGGAAACACTCCCAGTTACCATTGCAACAAAAAGAATAAAATACCTAGGAATAAACCTACCTAGTGAGTCAAAAGACCTGTATGAAGAAAACTATAAGACACTGATGAAAGAAGTTAAAGATGATACCAACAGATGGAGACATATACCGTGTTCTTGGATTGGAAGAAACAATATTGTGAAAATGACTATACTACCCAAAGCAATCTACAGATTCAATGCAATCCCTATCAAATTACCAATGGCATTTCTTACGGAACTAGAACAAAAAATCTTAAAATTTGTATGGAGACATAAAAGACCCCGAATAGCCAAAGCAGTCTTGAGCGGAAAAAACAGAGCTGGAGGAATCAGACTCCCTGACTTCAGACTATACTACAAAGCTACAGTAATCAAGACAATATGGTACTGGCACAAAAACAGAAATACAGATCAATGGGACAAGATAGAAAGCCCAGAGATAAACCCACGCACCTATGGTCAACTAATCTATGACAAAGGAGGCAAGGATATACAATGGAGAAAAGACAGTCTCTTCAATAAGTGGTGCTGGGACAACTGGACAGCTACATGTAAATGAATGAAATTAGAACAATTCTTAACACCATACAAAAAAATAAACTCAAAATATATTAGAGACCTAAATGTAAGACCGGACATTATAAAACTCCCGGAGGAAAACATAGGAAGAACACTCTTTGACATAAATCACAGCAAGATCCTTTTTGACCCACCTCCTAGAGTAATGGAAATAAAAGCAAAAATAAACAAATGGGACCTAATGAAACTTAAATGCTTTTGCACAGCAAAGGAAGCCGTAAACAAGACAAAAAGGCAACCCTCAGAATGGGAGAAAATATTTGCAAATGAGTCAACGGACAAAGGATTAATCTCCAAAATATATAACCAGCTGATGCAGCTCAATATTAAAACAAACAAACTGCAATCCAAAACTGGGCAGAAGACCTAAATAGACATTTCTCCAAAGAAGATACACAGTTGGCTAAGAAGCACATGAAAACCTGCTCAACATCACAAATGATTAGAGAAGTGCAAATCAAAACTATAATGAGGTATCAATTCACACCAGTTAGAATGGGCATCATCAGAAAATCTACAAACAACAAATGCTGGAGAAGGTGTGGAGAAAAGGGAACCCTCTTGCTTTGCTGGTGGGAATGTAAATTGATACAGCCACTATGGAGAACAGTACGGAGGTTCCTTAAAATACTAAAAATAGAATTCCCATACGTCCCAGCAATCCCACTACTGGGCATATACCCAGAGAAAACCATAATTCAAAAAGGCACATGCACCCCAATATTCACTGCGGCACTATTTACAATAGCCAGGTCATGGAAGCAACCTAATTGCCCATCAACAGACAAATGGATAAAAAAGATGTGGTACATATATACAATGAAATATTACTCTGCCATAAAAAGGAACAAACTTGGGTCATTTGTAGAGACGTGGATGAATCTAGAGACAGAGTGTAGTAAGTCAGAAAGAGAAAAACAAATATCGTATATTAATTCATATATATGGAACCTAGAAAATGGTACAGATGAACCAGTTTGCAGGGCAGAACTAGAGACACAGATGTAGAGAACAAATGTATGGACAACAACGGGGAAAAGTGGAGGAGGGATGGTGGTGGTGTGATGAATTGTGAGATTGGGATTGACATATATACACTAATATGTATAAAATGGGTAACTAATAAGAACCTGTTGTAAAAAATAATAAAATTCTAAAATTAAAGAAAAATTTGGTTATTCAATGTCAAAAAAGAAACAAAAACCCATGATGACTCAAAACCTATGGGATGGGCTTCCCTGGTGGCGCAGTGGTTGAGAGTCGGCCTGCCAATGCAGGGGACAGGGGTTCGTGCCCCAGTCCGGGAAGATCCCACATGCCGCGGAGTGGCTGGGCCCATGAGCCATGGCTGCTGAGCCTGCATGTCCAGATTCTGTGCTCCGCAACAGGAGAGGCCATAAGAGTGAGAGGCCCGAGTACCACACAAAAAACAAACAAACAAACAAACAAAAAACTATGGGATGCAGCAAAAGCAGTTCAAACAGGGAAGTTTATAGCGATACAATCCTACCTGAAGAAACAAGAAACATCTCGAATAAACAACCTAACCTTACACCTAAAGCAACTGAAGAAAGAAGAACAAAAAACCCCAAAGTTAGCATAAGGAAAGAAATCATAAAGATCAGATCAGAAATAAATGAAAAAGAAATGAAGGAAATGATAGCAAAGATCAATAAAACTAAAAGCTGGTTCTGTGAGAAGATAAAATTGATAATCCATTAGCAAGACTCATCAAGAAAAAGAGGGAGAAGATTCAAGTCAATAGAATTAGAAATGAAACAGACACTGCAGAAATACAAAGGATCATGAGGGATTATTGCAAGCAACTATATGCCAATAAAATGAACAACCTGGAAGAAACGGAAAAATTCTTAGAAAAGCACAACCTTCCTAGACTGAATCAGGAAGAAATAGAAAATGTGAACAGACCAATGACAAGCACTGAAACTAAAACTGTGATTAAAAACCTTCCAGCAAACAAAAGCCCAGGATCAGATGGATTCACAGGTGAATCCTATCAAACATTTAGAGAAGAGCTAACACCTAACCTTCTCAAACTCTTCCAAAATATAGCAGAGGGAGGAACACTCCCAAAATCATTCTACGAAGCCACCATCACCCTGATACCAAAACTAGACAAAGATGTCACAAAAAAAGAAAACTACAGGCCAGTATCACTGATGAACATAGATGCAAAAATCCACAACACAATACTAGCAAACAGAATACAACAGCACATTAAAAGGATCATACACCATGATCAAGCAGGGTTCAGCCCAGGAATGCAAGGATTCTTCAATATACGCAAATCAATCAATGTGATACACCATATTAACAAAGTGAAGGAGAAAAACCATATGATGATCTCAATAGATGCAGAAAAATCTTTCAACAAAATTCAACACCCATTTATGATAAAAACCCTCCAGAAAGTGGGCATAGAGGAAACTTACCTCAACATAATAAAGGTCATATATAACAAACCCACAGCCAACATCGTTGTCAATGATGAAAAACTGAGACCATTTTCTCTAAGACCAGGAACAAGACAAGGTTGCCCACTCTCACCACTATTATTCAACATAATTTTGGAAGTTTTAGCTTCAGCAATCAGAGAAGAAAAAGAAATAAAAGTAATCCAAATCAGAGAAGAAGAAGTAAAACTGTCACTGTATGCAGATGACATGATACTATACATAAATAAACCTAAATATGCTACCAGAAAACTACTAGAGCTAATCAATGAATTTGGTAAAGTAGCAGGATACAAAATTAATGCACAGAAATCTCTTGCATGCCTATACACTAATGATGAAAAATCTGAAAGACAAATTAAGGAAACATTCCAGTTTACCACTGCAACAGAAAGAATAAAATACCTAGGAATAAAGCTACCTAAGAAGACAAAAGATTTGTATGCAGAAAACTATAAGACACTGATGAAAGAAATTAAAGACAATACAAACAGATGGAGAGATATACCATGTTCTTGGATTAGAAGAATCAACACTGTGAAAATGACTATACTACCCAAAGCAATCTAGAGATTAAATGCCATCCCTATCAAATTACCAGTGGAATTTTTCACAGAACTAGCACAAAAAATTTCACAATTTGTATGGAGACACAAAGACTCTGAATAGCCAAAGCAATCTTGAGAATGAAAAACGGAGCTGGAGGAATCACGCCCCTGGATTTCAGACTATTCTACAAAGCTACAGTAATCAAGGCAGTCTGGTACTGGCACAAAAACAGAAATATAGATCAATGGAACAGGATAGAAAGCTCATAGATAAACCCATGCACATACGACCACCTTATCTTGGGTAAAGGAGGCAAGAATATACAATGGAGAAAAGACAGCCTCTTCAATAAATGGTGCAGGGAAAACTGGACAGCTACATGTAAAAGAATGAAATTAGGACACTCCCTAACAGCATACAAAAAAATCAACTCAAAATGGATTAACGACCTAAAGGTAAGGCCAGACAGTATAAAACTCTTAGAGGAAAACATAGGCAGAACACTCTATGACATAAATCACAGCAAGATCCTTTTTACCCACCTCCTAGAGAAATGGAATTAAAGATAAACAAATGGGACCTAATGAAACTTCAAAGCTTTGCACAGAAAAGGAAACCATAAACAAGACGAAAAGACAACCCTCAGAATGGCAGAAAGTTTTTGCAAATGAAACAACAGAAAAAGGATTAATCTCCAAAATATACAAGCAGCTCATGCAGCTCAATATCAAAAAAATAAACAACCCAATCCAAAAATGGGCAGAAGACCTAAATAGACATTTCTCCAAAGAAGATATACAGATTGCCAATAAACACATGAAGGGATGATGAACATCACTAATATTTAGAGAAATGCAAATCAAAACTACAATGAGTTATCACCTCACACCGGTCAGAATGGCCATCATCAAAAAGTCTACAAACAATAAATGCTGGAGAGGGTGTGGAGAAAAGGGAACCCTCTGGCACTGCTGGTGGGAATGTAAATTGATACAGCCACTGTGGAGAACAGTATGGAGGTTCCTTAAAAAACTATAAATAGAACTACCATATGACCCAGCAATCCCACTACTGGGCCTAAACCCTGAGAAAACCATAATTTAAAAAGAGTCATGTACCAAAATGTTCACTGCAGCTCTATTTACAATAGCCCAGAGATGGAAACAACCTAAGTGTCCATCATCGGATGAATGGATAAAAAAGATGTGGCACATATATACAATGGACTATTACTCAGCCATAAAAAGAAATGAAATTGAGCTATTTGTAATGAGGTGGATAGACCTAGAGTCTGTCATACAGAGTGAAGTAAGAAAGACAAATACCGTACGCTAACACATATATATGGAATTTAAGGAAAAAAATGTCATGAAGAACCCAGGAGTAAGACAGAAATAAAGACAGACCTACTAGAGAATGGACTTGAGGATATGGGGAGGGGGAAGGGTAAGCTGTGACAAAGCGAGAGAGAGGCGTGGACATATATACACTACCAAACATAAGGTAGATAGCTAGTGGGAAGTAGCCGCATAGCACAGGGAGATCAGCTCGGTGCTTTGTGACCGCCTGGAGGGGTGGGATAGGGAGGGTGGGAGGGAGGGAGACGCAAGAGGGAAGAGATATGGGACCATATGTATATGTATAACTGATTCACTTTGTTATAAAGCAGAAACTAACACACCATTGTAAAGCAATTATACTCCAATAAAGATGTAAAAAAAATAAAAAATAAAGAATATACTTCAATTAAAAAAAAAAGATGTGGCACATATATACAGTGGAATATTACTCAGCCATAAAAAGAAAAGAAATTATTTGTAGTGAAGTGGATGGACCTAGGATCTGTCATACAGAGTGAAGTAAGTCCAAAAGAGAAAAACAAATACCATATGCTAACACATATATATGGAATCTAAAAAAAAAAAGGTCTTAAGAACATAGGGGCAGGACAGGAATAAAGACGCAGACGTAGAGAATCGACTTGAGGACCCGGAGATGGGCAAGGGTAAGCTGGGATGAAGTGAGAGAGTGGCATGGACATATATTCACTACCAAGTGTAAAATAGATAGCTAGTGGGAAGCAGCCGCATAGCCCAGGGAGATCAGCTCGGTGCTTTGTGACCACCTAGAGGGGTGGGATAGGGAGGGTGGGAGGGAGACGCAAGAGGGAGGAGATATGGGGATATATGTATACATATAGCTGATTCACTTTGTTATACAGCAGTAACTAACACAACATTGTAAAGCAATTATACTCCAGTAAAGATGTTAAAAACAAACTGGGATGTATAGACTATTAGTGAAATGCATGCATATAAGGTTTCTATCATTTTCAAACTGTGAGGAAAACTGTAGTCTCCTGTCTTTGGACAGACACCCGCCTCTGCCTTCACTGACATCTTACTCTTACCTCCCCCAAATGGAAAATCATCTCATTCAGAAAGGCTCAATGTATTCAGAAATGCCAGCTGGGAGTTGTCACTTTTTATTTCTAAGCAGCAGCCATTCATGGCTAATGAATGGCTCACCATTCATGGCTCACCATTCATGGTGCTATATTCCACAACAGTGTGTGGCATTGGCTCACGGAAAGAATGGTACCTGGACCCTCCTCAATCTCCTGTATTATTTGGTCTCTGGGACTGAAATTCTCACTGGTACTTGTAGAAAGTCGGGATAAATTAAACTTTTGCAAACTGACGAGTCGAATAGAATTTGTGTACTTTCAGCTGGACATGTCCAAGTCTTAAGTTCTTAAGTTATGAGACATAGAAGTTCAGCCTGTGGCCCAGGTGATTTTTAAAGTTGCTTTCAGCTCTACGAATCTATAAAAAGGAGGCAATGAAGCTTTGAATCTGGGCTCAGCCATTTCTTAAATGTATGCTTTGGTCAAACTGTTTAGTCTTTCATACCTCACTTTTCTCATCGATCCAATGGGGATAATAAATTCCTCATAAGGTTGATATGGCGATTACAAGGGATAATTTATGTGAAGCTGTCAGCACAGTGTCTGGTATAGGGCAAGCTCTCAGTAAGCCTTGGGCCTGAAAATGATGATGCTCAGTAATTAGGCTGATCATGACACCCTGAAACCTCTTTTCGTGCAGTGGAGGGGGCAGAAGATGTGCCAGATGCTTCAAAATTACGATCTCATTTTAAACTTCATGACAACTCTCACATTAGTATGATTGCCCCAGGAAGCCCCACATTATTGATGACAAGACAGAGGCCCAGGGATATGGGGAGACTTGCCCTCAAGGACCCAGCCAGTAAAGGAGCTGGATTCTAGTCCATTTCTCATCCCAAAGTCTTGGCCCCTCCATCATGCCACCTCTTTGCAGCAGGACTCACTGCTGGAAGGCTGAGCAGCATAGTCCCAGGTTCCTGGCTCTCCCCCAGGTGGTGCTGGGTAAACCCCTTTCAAGCCTTGCTCATTCCCTGCCTCATTACCCAAGGAATCTAAGTCAGGAAGTACTTTAGTTTCTTCATCCAGAAAATCTGGATGATTCTACCTGCCTTACCCACTTCCATGCATGTTTGGAGGCTCTTTCTCAAGAGAGGTAGTGCATGGGAAAGTGCTGTAAAACTTCACTTAGTGTAAGTGTGGATTCCATCAGCTGCCTCAACTGGAAATTATCAGATTCCATTAAGCTATTACCTAACCACTAGGAACACTTCTAGTTTTGCACAATTTCATTTCAGATGTGGTACTGCATGAAAAAAAAACAGACAGTGGAGAAAAAAGTAGTAATTTACTATAAACACACAGGGGCAAACTAGGCCTCATGATGGCCATAAAATTCTCTCCATTTAGGCCAAACTGACAAGTGCTAAGAAGCCCATTGTGATGGAGACAGCTGTTAGGCAATCTCTTCTTTTGGCAAGGATGTCGGCTATGAATGAAATAGTCAGTCCCTCATCTGGTTATTTCCAAATGGCCAGGTGTTTGGCATGGAGGAGACCCAGCCAGACACAGGCACGGAGGCTTGCTCTTCTAGCCTAGTGCAGCTTGGATGGATGAGGAGGTGAGAACACGTCACTCTTCTGCCTCTTTCCCATTCCAGTTTATTGTGACATGTGTTCATTCTTTCAGACTAAGAAAAACAATAGTAACTGTACTTACTTTCTTATTATCTTAAGTCCTTTACATAATCATTTCATTTAATTCTCCCAAGAACACTGTGAGGCAGGTACACCCCCATTTTACAGATAAATTCTGCCCTTCCATCCATTTATATTCCTTTGCTACCTGCTTCATAGAGTTTCTCAAACCTACCCACACAAACCCCAACACACAGGTTCAGTGTCTCAAGTTCTCTTATCAAAACCTGCCCCCCACCAATTTTTTCTCGATCTGCTAAACTTATCTACTCATGTTATAAAGCACAGCTAATATTCAAAATGTTTTCCTCCCTTCCAACATAGGTTTTTGTTTTTCTAAGGAATTGTCTGAAAGAATTATAAGCATCAGCAAGCAGGGCTTATGGAAGTAAAGGAGGGAAGAAAGGAGGTGCTGCCTTCCAGATACCCCTAAAATAATAGCACCTACTTTACCTACACATGAAGCTGGTCCTACCTATGGAGTGGTGTATAGCTAGTAAGGGTTCCCCAATCAGAATGTCTAGAGGAGTGAGATACCTATGATCAGGCCAACTGTAAGCAGAGCTTGTGGGAGAAAAGGAGCACGTCTTCACCTATAGGCACTGAACGTAGGTTCAGTGTTCTAAAATTCAGTGTCAGACAAACCGAAGTCATCCATGAGCTGGATCAGGCTCACTAGTACCTCTCTTCTCAGGGGAAATTAACCCGTTGCCTGGCCACCGAAACTTTCCCTCAGGCAAGATTACCACCTTCCCCAAATGCAGCTTGCTGCTTTTACTACTCATTGTGATTTAGAAACAACGGAAAACTGGAAAAGAGAAACCAGTTGTCACTTTGGAGAGATCCCTGCCTGTGATATAGCAGGTGTGGATGACATTTCTTTGTGTGTTGTCCTTGAGGCAAGTGGAAGATGAAAGAATTGTTATAAATTGTTAATGAGCCACAACTAATAGCTCTCCATCTGCAAGTGTTTACCATGGACCAGGTTATCTCATTTAAACCTCACAACAGTCATGCAAGGTGGAAATTATCCCACATTTTACAAATGACAAAACTGATTCTTAAAAAGTAACTTGCCCATACATATCTCTTAGCTAGAAAGTTGAATCCCTGACTTATGCAAAGTCTATGATCTTTCCTGAAAGCTACAACTAAAAGTGGGATTTGGTCCTTTGTAAAATCAAATACAGTATAAATATATATGCCTGTAATTTTTCATTGGTAGAGATGCTAAAATTGTGGTATGGGTAGGCAGAAATTCAGGTATTGAGAAAGTGATAAATTTTTGCTCGAATTTTAGCTCTGATTAGCCACTCCACCATGGGAATGAGCCCAACAACAGTGACCTGGGACTCTGGCCTGTCTCTCCAACCACCAGCCAAGGGTGGGTCAAACCACTTATATCAATTTGTCTATATTAAGGAATCAAAGTAAATTAACTGAAATGTTTTCCCTAGTCATTTATGTATTATTCATCTCACTATCAGACACAAAGCCTGAACTCAGTACATTTTTGGTGGATGAATGAGGAAAGAATCTTTGAGCCAACAAGAAATGCAAGTTCTAGTAGATTCACAAAAATAATTGGTGTCACATGTACATATTCTAAACTGTGTCCTTTGCATTTAAGGCCACTAAATGCCAATGAACCAGGCTGACATGGACAGTGAACAAGATCTGGCTACACATTTAAAACAAGAGAAACATGGCCAAGCAGGGGGAGCTGGATACCTCTCCATCAGGGCTACTAGGGAAGGGGTTCCTGCTCGTTAGGGAGTTACACTACATGAAACTTATAGGACCTCCTCTGCCACTGAGACTCCACAAGTCTGTGAGACGGTACCAGTTCTAAAACGATGTGGTCAGCACTTGAACATTTTCTAAAGGAAGCCAAAGAACTGGTCCTGTGGAATATACAGTCTCAAGAGGCCATCTTCCAGAAGAACCTCTCTTAGCTTCATCATCAGTCCTGACCACAAGGATCCCAAGTATGTGGTATTTTGTGCACAAAGATCATATTTCAACACACTGGTTATCAGGAGAGGTAACAGTATGTGTATTTTTAAGTATAACTCATTTTCAAATCAACCAAAAGAACACATTTTGTCATATTTCAATGCAATTATTGCTGGTTCTCCATCTTAGATCTCATTCTATTCTCTTCAGTAACCTGTGCTCCTACTTCTGGCAGATCTTTCATGGCTACTTCCACAGGGGTTCTCTTGGTAGCCCCTGCCTTCTGTAGTGCCCCTCAGCCTGTCTCAGGTCAGGGATTCCCCTGCCCTGGCTGCTGGTCCCAGGCCTGCTGTCCTCTCCCCTCAGACATGCCCTGTGTTTGTATTTCCTTTCTGTCCTTCTCTTTCTTCTTCCGTTGAAAATCCACCTCCCACATTTCACTCGTCTTCCTGAACCTCTGTTATCTCCTTTTTCTTTCTCTTACACCCCAGCCACCTTCCTGAATTGCTCTGGGCAGGGGTCACCGGTTCACTGGTTTCATGGGCCTTTTATTGTGAGCTGTGAAACTGAGGCACCCAACCCCCTTTTACCACAACAAGCTCTTGCCTACATGAGGTGTGGCTTTTCCTCCCTGAATCAATTTCCGGGACCATCCCTAACAAACTACCAAAAACTGGGAGGCTTAAAACATCAGAAATGTGTTCTCTCACAGTTCTGGAGGCCAGATTCTGAAATCAGGACGTAGGCAGGGCTGCTGTTCCTGGGAGTCTCCACGGGATAATCCTTCCTATCTCACCAGCTTCTTCTTGGCCTGCTGAGCTTGTGGCCACATCACTCTAATCTCAGCATCTGTGGTCACGTCGCCTCCTCCACTTTGGGTTTGTCTCAAATCTCTCTCTGCCTTTCTCTCCTAAGCACACTCATCATTTGATTGAGGCTCAGCCAGGTAATCCAGAATGATCTCATATCAAGATCCTTAATTACATCTGCAAAGATTCTCTTTCCAAATAAGGTCACATTCACAGGTTCTAGGGATTTGGATGTGGACATATTTGGGGGGGGGGGGGGGGAACATTATTTACACTCCCTCCCTATACCCCCTCCCCGGACATGGCTGGCAGTTCTCACTTTCTAGAGGGGGGGGGGGGCGGAATCATTATTTACACTCCCTCACTATACCCCCTCCCAGGACATGGCTGGCAGTTCTCACTTTCTAGAGCAATGTTTGCTAAACTTGAACATCTGAGTCACCTGGGGATTTTGTTACTAACTCAGTACGAGTGTGTGGAGCCTGAGATTCTGTATCTCTATCAGGCTCCCAGGTCATGCTGATGCAGACGTAGGTGGTCCAAGGTGAGCAAAGACTTTAACAGTGAGGTCCATACAGCAGCAGGAGCAACACCTGGGAGCCTGTTAGGATGGAGACTCTCAGGACCAACCCAGACCTGCCGAGCCCAAATCTGCATTGCAACATGATCCCCAAGCAATCTGGTTGCAAGTTAAAGTTCTAAAAACACTCATCAGAGAAGTTTTCACATTCCTACTTCACACCCAAGACCCCACTCACCATACTCTGCACCTGTGCTTATGAATCTTCATTCCTGTTTGGTCAGGTCTTCAGTTCCCTGCGTGGCTGTAATTCCCTTGGGACCCTGAGGGGAAGGCCCTGGAAGAAATGCACCCCGTCCTCCCTTGTACTCAGTTCCACTGCACCAACAGCCCATCTTGAGACCCAAGGCAAGCAGCCACTTGCCCCAAGACTGTGAATACCACACTGTATGATTCCAAAGAGCCACAGCACTTGTGACGCTCACAGAAGCTACCAAAGGGCATCTTGTCCTTCTCATAGAAAGTGCTACAAAACTCTCCTGGGAATCCTGGAGTTTCTTCCTGATATAGGGATCAATTCCATGTGCTTTCTCCACCCTTCTGATGCTCACAACAAACTCTTACAAGCAGTCACACAATGCAGATATGTCCCTTCATGCCTCCCAATATATTAAGAAAAAGGATCCCACAACAAAAATCTTCTCTCAGGCATCTTCCATCATCACTTCTGTGGTTTCTTTGCTCAGGGAGTTTTCCCTGAAAAAGAGCCTACTCCCTTTACGGCCAGCCTGCTCCCTCCACTGGACGTGCACAGTCAGGCAAAGGCTGAACCTAGGTGAACCTAGAATATAATCCTAGCTCTGCTATTTACCAGCTATGTGTCAGGGGCCAAGTGGCTTAACTTCCCAGAGCCTAGTTTAACCCATTTGAGAAAGTGGGTATAACATATGCCTCCCAGGATCCTTTGATTAGACAGAGACTGGAGTACTGGATAGAACCACACATGGAAGGGGCAGCGAAGGGGCTCAGAGAGTGTCCATGTTCTTTCTTTGCTCTTCCTTTGGTCCTTTCTTCCCGTGGCCCGTAGGAAAATGGATTGCCCAGTTGCATCTTTCCTTTTTCTTCCTCCACCTCTCTCTTCCAGGCTCAGTGGTCTTTCAGATACTTCAATTTTAAGAAAAGAAGAGTCCTAAACTTGTCTTAAGCACTCTATCTACACTCATTTCCACATCAAAATAAAACTATGTCAAATAAAAACCTCTGATGCGAATTTTATAGATGTCCAGAATTGAATTGCTTTTCCCAATGCTTAAGCAACTTCCATCTTGCAACAAAAATAATGCATTCTTGCCCTATTACTTATTTCTTCAAGAGGCATATATTAGCACATCTATGTAGCCAGGCCCTGTTCTAAGTGTCTGTTCCCTTGCAGTTTATATGTTGAAACAGAAAATAAATAAGGTAACAGATAATGAGCAATATCATTTCAGATAGTGGTAAGGGCTGTGAAGGAATTAAACTGGGCGATGAGATATGATGGGGTTAGAGGCTCTATTTTAATGTTAGATGGTCAGGTAAGGCAACTCTGAGATACTGAATATAACACCAGATTGACAGATTAATTTAACATCTGGAGATAAAATTTTCTAGACAGAGGAACAGCAAGTAAGAAGGTCTTGGGTTTGATGAAGCTTGAAGTATTCCTGGACTCACAGGTGGTCTAGCTGCAGTGTCATGATCAGAAGGGAGCATGAAACAAGGTGAAAACGATGAGGAATGAAGATGTTATGGACTGAATTGTGTTCCTCCTAAATTCATGTGTTGAAGCCCTAAACACCAATGTGACTATATTTGGAGACAGGATCTTTACAGAAATAATTAAGGTTAAGTGAGTCTTCCCATAAGGTTGGGAAGAGTAGGACCTAATAGGATTAATGTCCTTTCAAGAAGAGATACTAGAGAGTACTTTAATCACATGAGCACACAGCTGGAAGACAGCCATCTGTAAGCCGAGACTCCTCACCAAGACCTGAACTGGCCAGACCTTTATCTGAGACTTCTAGTCTCCATAACTATAAGAACATAAATTTGTGTTTAAGCTACCCAGGCTGTAGTATTTGGTTGTGGCAGATTGACCTAAGACAGCAGACCATGCTGGGCCACAAGGGCCACAGTAAGAAGCTGGCTTTTAAGAGGGTTATACTGAGTCCACCTCTTCACAGCTCACACGAGTCAACTGTTCAGGTTTCAGGAATTCTGTGAGTTGTTAACTGTCAAGTTGGCAGCTAGAAGTTATCCATAATGGAAGTATTTACACCATGGAAATAGGCAAATACTACTAATCGAGTCTCTTCTCTCTCCTCCCAGAAGCCCCTTCCAAGAGAATCAGTTGTCAAATATTTACCAGCACACTAATACGGCAGGTGCAATTTAAGTTCAGTCAGATGTCTCTGGAAGGTTTAAGCAGGATGATGAGTTGACCTAATTTATATTTTGAAATAATCACTCTGACTGCTGTGTGGAGAACGGTTCCTGGGGGATGAGAGTGGAAGCCAGAGGACCCAAGAAGAGAGGCTTGAATCCAGATATTATGACCCAAAGTCCAGTGATCATTTTACTGTCACAACTGAGGACTGCCCTTAGTAGTCCTTTCCCGAGCCTATAGGATCTCTGCTCCTTTAATCTTTTGCTCAGGTGCCCAATTTCCTAAACCTTCAATCAGAGACCAGCTCTCCTCTGCACCCAAAATTACCATTAGGGTCAGGCTTTACATTTGAGACCCTCAAATAAATCAGAGCCTCCAAGACCCTCGGAGAGGCAGGGCCTTTAAGAGCATATGGCTCAGCCCTTGTCTCCACCACCAACTCTATTCAATGTGGAAACTGAGCCCTGGAGAAGCTTAATAGCTTCCCCATGATAGACAGATGGGTAGGGGAAGAGCACAAGGGACACTGGCTCCTTATCCAGTGTAGTTTCTGCTACATGGAAAGGCTGAGAGACAATGAATGCAGAAATCTGTCCTGCCATTCTTACTGCATGTGAGACCAATAATAAATGACAATGGCAGGAAACTTTTACAAACTGCAAATTAATAAAAATTTGTAACTTAGGACTATCATTGCTTACTCCTACCCTGGAGAGCACTCAGATTGAACTTTGGCTGCTTTGTTTGTACAGATCAGCCCTTGCCCTGCTCCTCTTGGCCTCATTTGCCTCCTTGGATGAATCATCTGTGACTTGGTCTACATGACCAGAGATGGGACATTTCCAAGAGAATTGCTGGATGCAGATACCTACAAACAGGATCATCTTAATCCTTCTGAGTCCAATGCTGCCGCAGCTTTTACATTCCCTTCATCACAACCTGTCAAGTCATTTTCGGTTTTCCAGTTGGCTACTCATGTTTCCAATGATATGCATTCTGATCAGCACTCTCTGAGGCCTTTATTAGCATGTTCCCTGTCAGGCCACTTGGAACACGTTTAACAACAGCATGGGGAGAAACAGCTCTTATGAAACAACCTGCTTTATACTCAGTCTCAAGAAGATGCACCCTCAATGCTGATACTTTCTCAAAGCTTCTAGTTGTTTATGATACGAACGCAGGTAATTTAAAGGTGGCCATAAAGGCAATCAAAGAAGCTCTCATTTTTTAATCACAAGAAAACAAAAGAGAGAAGTTAATCAACCCACCCCTTTCAAAAGACTTTGCAACTAAAGACCATGGAAATAAAAGTAACTTAAGTTCATTAGGATGAAACAATTGCATATTTTCTCATTAGGAATTAGTCACATCTTAGGGGTTCAGGAGAAATTCTTTACAGGTGTTTTACTCTTTTCATAGATTTATGGAACGTTATTGCTGGAGCAAAAAGATCTACCATCTACAAACCCTGAAGGTTAGATGTAAAGAATTCTGCCTAACTAAGGCCACACAGCTCTCATGAACACCAAAACAAAGAAGAAGCTCAGTCTTCTTTTTCTCAGCCCCGTGCATGCTCACTCAACTCTCATTTTCCCCTCCAGAAAGCTCAGGCTACACCCAGCCCCGTATGCCAGGCTGTTCGCTGCCTCGATGGTGGTACTACCAGCCCAGGGATGGGGTTGAAATTTCATTTCAGCACTGCATTCACCTCCTGGACTCACATGGCTGTCCTCTGTTCCTGACTGGACCCTGGCCCTCCCTTTCCAAAGCATAAAGCAAGGCAGTGTCTCAGAAAGGCTGTGCTAAGTGAGGCAGAAATGGCAAAAGACATTCCGCCCACTGATGAATGCAGCTGACTGCTTCAACACATCACTCCAAAAACATCTGGATGTGGGCCAGACTTGGTCTACTTGGCCCGTATTCAAATTGCTTTTCTTGTGCCCATGAACCTTGGTTCTATTGATTACAGGGGAAATTGGAGGAAATGAATAGACATATAAAGTATTCAGGTCATCCTTGCATTTCTAAGGATTGGCATCAAGCTCATGGTAACAACACAGGCATGAGATGCTCAGGTGGGAGATGTGAACTGAAAACTCACTTTTTTACCTTTCTCTTTTATACAGTTTTTTTTATTCTGGTAAAATACACGTAACACGTGCTTCCCTGGTGGCACAGTGGTTGAGAATCTGCCTGCTATTGCAGGGAACACGGGTTTGAGCCCTGGTCTGGGAGGATCCCACATGCCGCGGAGCAACTAGGCCCGTGAGCCACAACTACTGAGCCTGCACGTCTGGAGCCTGTGCTCTGCAACAAGAGAGGCCGCAACAGTCAGAGGCCCACGCACCGCGATGAAGAGTGGCCCCCGCTTGCCACAACTAGAGAAAGCCCTCGCACAGAAACGAAGACCCAACACAGCAAAAAATAAAAATAAAATAAATTAATAAACTCCTACCCCCAACATCTTTAAAAAAAATACACATAACACAAAATTTACCACTTTAACCACCTTTAAGTATACAGTTCAGTGATATTAAGTACATTGCCATGGTTGCAAAACCATTACCAACATACATCTCCACAACACTTTTCATCTTACAAAACTGAAACTCTATACCCATTTAACAAAAACTTCCCAATCCCTCCACCATCCAGCCCTCATTATTCTACTTTCTGACTATGAATTTAACTACTCTGGGTATCTCATGAAAGTGGAGTCATACAGTATTTGCCCTTCTACAACTGGCTTATTTCACTTAGCATAATGTCCTCAAAGTTCCTTCAAGTTGTAGCACGTGTCAGGATTTTCTTCATTTTAAGGCTGAATAATATTCCACTGTATGTATATACCACATTTTGTTTATCTATTTATCTATTCATAGGCACTTGGGCTGCTTCCACATTTTGAGTAGTGTGAATATGCTTTTTTGGTTATGTACCAGAAGAGGAATAGCTGGATTATATAGTAATTCTATTTTTAATTTTTGGAGGGACAGCCATACTATTTTCCATAGTGGCTGCATTATTTTACATTCCCACCAGCAGTGCACCAGTTTCCAATTTCTACACGTCCTCATCAACACTTGTTAATTTCCATTTTTTGACAGTAGCCATTCTAATTAGCTGAGGTGGTTGAAACCCCACTTTTAATCCATAATCTTCTATTGGATTCCTTCTTCTGCCTCTGCTCAGAGACTTGGCCTTCTAGAGAAGGGACTCAAGTGGGGAATTCTCTCAATGCTGGTATCTGGTCTACAGAGTTCAAGAAAAACCAACACAAACATCAGCTTTTCTTCCTTAGTAAGGGCTTTACCCGTCTGATTTGAATACTTGCCTCAGGGCAGAAGATGTTGAAGGACCACGGTGGAGAAAGTAGCTTATGAAGATGCAGAGTGTGGGATGAAGAACCTAGAGAACACACTGAGAACGGGGAGGCTGGTGAGAGGACCAGGGTGGGTCACTGGATGGGAAAGAGAAAGGACCAGGAGGTGCTGGCTGAAGGTGGTTATCCCAGACCCTCAGAAGCAGAGTGTGCTGAGACCTGGTGCTGACCCAACTTCTACACGAAATGGACAAGCACAGGAAAGTTAAACCATAACCACAGAACTGTCCGAGTATAAAACAGTAAAAGGAATTATTTGGGAACCCAGTTATCCTCTGAACCCTGGGCAGACTTTAAAATTTATATATTTTTCCAACTATTTGCTCCACATAATTTTCAAGTGATTCTCTTACTTCTGCCTGGTTTGACAGAGCCTGAGGGTGACCCTAAAATTATACTGTCAGTTAATGCTTTCCTAGAAGATTCCATCTGAATTACTTCCCTAAATCTCAAGTTACTAGAGGATATAATGAAAAAGTTCTGGGGTTTTCTGTGGGTACCCATCATGTTCTGTTTCTTAATCTGCTGCTTACATGCATGTATGTTCACTTCGTGAAAATTCATTAAGCTGTGCATTTTTCTACAAGCTTTATATTAGATTTCAAAAACAATAAAAACAAACAAGAAAACAAGCAGATCCAGGGGTCTTGACACAGCAGGTTCCAGAGAGAGCAGTGCACCATATGGCACCCACCCCAATGCCAAACAGGGGTAGAGAGTGACCAGGGAGTGAACTGTGACCACCAACTCCATAGCTGGCTTCCTAGGGTAGTCAGCCAACTCACTCATGTCAAAATTTGGTTGGATTAAAGAAACGAAGCAGTGCTGTGGCACCTTCATTTCCTGAGTGCAGGCTGAGGGTGGCAGCAGAACCAGACGGCCTGAGTTTGAATTCCAGCTCCACTGTATGGCCCAACAGCATGACCCTGGGTCAGTGCCTTAAACACCTGGTGCCTCAGTTTCCACATCTCTAAAATAGCGGTGGTGGCAGGTTTGACTACATTAGATTTGGATCCATGTCCCACACAGTACAAGCAGCAAGTAAGGGTTTGGTTCTGTTATATCTGTGTACCAGGCACTTTAATCCTCACATCCACCAAAAGAGGTAGACTCAGGGAAGAAGTGATTTCAATGAGGCCACATGCCTAGTAAATGCAGAATTGAGATCTGAACCCCAGGTTTGCCTGGTTCCAGAGCCCGCAATCTAAGCCTTCCTGACAAAGAGAGGGAAAACTCTCTCCCAGAACCAGGAAATAGAGAAGATGACCAAGAAAATCATTCAAGTGCGAGGAAACATGTTAGACTTTGGAATAAGCAGAGGAGATTACTCGATAGCCTTTCAATGGGATGCTGGAGTCTTCTCTGATTCTGTGAGGGCTCCATGACTTTCATTGCCTTTGAGCTATTTTACAACTCTGAGAATTGTAAATAAGGGATGGCAATACAAAGAATTTTTGTCTAAAGACATGCAAATAAATTCTGGAACCCCCTAAAAATAATTAAAAAGCAAGTTTCAAATCCATACACAAAGTTACTTCAACATTCCTTTACCCCATACAAACTTGTTGTCTTTCGACTTCTCCTCTGAACCAGTTACAATGTCTTCTCAGTGCCCTTACTCAATCAGTGAGTTAAATAAAATCTTTGACAAGTGTTCACTTTATGTTTGCATGAGAATCATGATTTTACTCTTTTTTAATCCTCTAACACAGAGAAGAGGACAGGTTCAGATTTGTGCCCCAGGGCCTCCTGGGGAAGGTTCACTCTTTGCCATAAATACAGTATTATAATGGACACCCAAGTAGACTATCTTTGGATTCAACCATAAATGTTTCTACTTTATGAAAACCTGTATTTTTTTAAATGGCATAAATTTCAGACTACAGCCACATCTCTTTGAAATATTTTCTAGATGTTGCCCTTACAAATTATTTTTTAAATGGTGCTATAATTCCAATCAGAGTTATACACAGTCTGAGAAACACCTACACTGGACATATTATTAGACATATCACTGTTTAGGTTGAGGCTTTCCTTTAGAAAACAACTTGTATATTGCAGCTAGAGGGTGTTTCCTGAGCTATTATGCTTCTAAACCTCTTAATTAAGAACAAGGAATTAAAAAGTTGGATACGGGTATTAGCACTGGAAGTGCCAAGAAGTGCCTAGAAATATGAACAGAGGCTGCCTTAAAATGAACTGAAATTCACTGACCAGAGAATCAGGAATGAGAAGGTGAAGAATTTACTGACCCTGCATCCAGGAGCAGAGGGTGGGCTCAGCCCACTTGGACATTCCAACCCTGACCCTGTCCATCCTGACAGAGACTGCCTGAGCATAAAACAGCAAATAAAATTATTTGGGAACCATGTAATCCTCAGAGGTCTTGGATAGACTCTGAAAAAAGTATGTATTTTTCCAATTATTTGCTCCACATAATTTTCCAGAAAATTTCCTGCTTTTGCATGAATTGACATAGCTTGAGGGTGATCCTAAAATTAGAGTCAGTTTATGCTCGTCTAGAAGATCCCATTTGAATTTTTTCCCTATACCTCAAGTTATTAGACAATATAATGAAAACATTTATTAATGTCTATCAAGACCAAGGGTTCTCACTAGCTACCAGGTCTTCCATCCTTCAGGAGGCTGATTACTTCCTCCCAGGGTGCTGGATGTGGCACCTAGATTATATCTCTATTGTGGTTAGTCTTTTAAAACTTGGCTGGTATCTGTGAATTTGGTGCTTTATGATGAAGAAATAGGTGCCCCTAATGCTGTGCTGAGGAAGGTTCCTATCTGAGGCTCATCTACGGATGCTGGGACCAGTGCTGCTCCATCCTATGCTGCAGCCTCAAATCCCTCACCACGGAGCAGTCGCATTTGTTGAAATGTCTTTGCTACATATGATTTCAGTGATTCTGCCAGACAAAATGCTGAGCTGAGTAGGAGTGTGATTCAACATAGCCCAAGGGTCTATCACTTCTGGGAGGAAGAGACGGGAACGCCGGGCAACTGTGTCCAGGACACTCAAGGGATGCGTGGAAACTTCCTCTTTGACAAAAATCAACCCCATCAGGGCATCAAAAATTCTCTTCAAATGTTTCCCAGGTGACTAAGTGAACAAAGCCACAAACTTGCATGACTTTACAACTCCCCTGAGAAACTGTCACCATGTAGTTGTAATTACAGTGCACTACACTACTTCCCCCCTTATCCTGGGGAAACAATCCACCACCCCTAGTGGATGCCTGAAAACTCAGACAGTACTGAACCCTGTATGTGCAATGCTTTTTTCCTATGTATACATATGTGTGGTAAAGATTAATTTATAAATTAGGCACAGTAAGAGATAACAACAATAATAAAATAGAACAATTATAATAATATACTATAATAAGAGTTATGTGAATATGGTCTATTTTTCCCTCTCTCTCTTAAAATATCTTGTACTAATTTAATGTCTTTTACATCTTAACTAAGCACCTACCACACTGTGGCCATATGACTGACAGAATGCTTGGTAAACTACCACATTGTGCAAAGGTTTGTCACTACATCTGACTCCATCTTCAGTGCCCAACAAAACCCCATATAAGCTCTTGGTTTCTGCTTCTCTCTTTCTACATCCTGAGTCAGGTCTCCCAGGGGCTGGGAGGCAAGCTGGCCTGAATGCCAAGAAGTACAGCCCAGTTTACTTTCTGAACCGTAAGATTCCCAGTCTCAGTTCCTGTGAGCCTGGAGACTTCATACAAAGGTTCTGAGGCTGTGTTTGGGATCAGGAGGAATAGGTTGCACCTGGTGCAGAACAAGTTGTCCCGCCACAGGGAGATGCAGGTCAGCAGCTCAGAGATGGTAAATGGGGAGGGGGGGACGGCGGGGGGGACAAGGTTTGGAGTGAGAACCTGAGATCTGAAGAAGATACCTGATGAGGGGAAGTCTTTAAAGGACTTACAGGTGGAGGGTTAGGACTGAAGGAACATTACAGTCATATAGTCTAATACTTCATTTTGCAAATGAGGAAACAGATCCAGAAAGGGTATATGCTGTTCTGGTAGGTGGCCCTCCTGGGACTAGAACCCAAGTCTCCTGACTTTTCTTCCAGTGCTTTTAAAACAGGTCTAGTTCCTCTACGCTGCCTCCACCCTATGCCAAGTGACCACACAGAATAGATGTGCCAGGACGGCAACCAAATTTAAACAGTCTTTGTTAAGACATTTCGATTTGTCAGCACACAGATCCCAGTCTGAGGTTTGGGTAGTACACCACCCTCTCAATTGGCAGGTGAGCCAAGCAGTGGGCCCAGGCCTCACTTAACTCTCCTTGAAGATGCTCTTCCAACAAGCTGGGAGAAAGCCCTGCTATCCTCACATCTGCCAGTAGGCGACACACATAGAGATTTCTCAGCTGTGTAGTCTGGCCACTGCCAGCAGAGGGGAGGGGAGCCTGCCTTGGTTTCCAGCCAGGGACTGGTAGTAAAAAGCCAGTATGATTGGTTTTACTGTCTAGTAAAATGAAAATACTCACAGATGCTCATTTGCTTTATCATTTCAGATTCCTTAGTGCTGAACTCGGCTGGCTCCAGACAGGGCACTTGAGTTTAAATCATTGCCAGGGAGGTAGAAGAGCTATGACCTTGGGGAGCTATTTTCATACTTGATTTCCTCATCTGAAAGTGAAGGGAACCACAGTGCCCACCTGTGGGGTTGTTGAGGGGCACAGATTATCATTTGCTTATCACATAGTAAGTATTCACTATGTATTAGCTAGCAGTTGACAGTGATTTTACTTTATTAATGTATCCCCCTTAAGTAAATATTTATTGAACACCTACTATGTATAAGGCCCTGAGCCAGGTGTTTAGGAGATAGAATAATGAATATGATAGTTCTTCATAAGTATCACAATTATTATCTTTCATGTTTTATCTATTTTCATCTTTTATCTATTATCTTAATAATAGTAACTATAATCTCTGGTTTCTTTTGCTGTCCTTGTTATGTCAGCACCAAACCTGAAGTCCCAGCTTGGCTGCTCTTTGGTCACTTATGGCCAGCAGATTTCTGTTCTTCTTTTTTGGTTGGTTCTCATATTTTACTGATATTTATAGTTTATTAAGTCACTGTATAAATCTTTGACCTGCCCTGCTCGTCCACAACTATGGGCTACCACCTTGCTGACAGGAAGCACTGGTCCGAGACTGGAGCACTTTGAGGAAAGGAGGGCTACAGCCCGGGGCGGGGGGG
>NW_006782914.1:354323-430085 GCF_000442215.2 Lipotes vexillifer
GGGGGGGGGGAATTTACAGGTAAGGAAGTGACTAACACGGCCTGAGGGGAAGGGGAATGAAGCGGAAATAGTATTCAAAACAGTTCTGAGAAAGACAATTGGTGCTCTGGGGGAGAAAGAGAAATGTGGGTGAAAATAAAGACCCTGCCCAGGACACCCGCCCAATGCGGGCCAAGAAGAAAAAGGAGGGGAGGTGGTGGAGGTGAGCCCTAAAAAGCACAGGTTAGAGGAGAAATGCTTTGTATCCATTTCAGGAGTGGGGGGGTGAGGGGGAAGACAACTAGCAATAGGTTTCCCATCAAGGGATAAAGAAGAGCAGGGAGCAGAAACCACTGCCCTGGAGTGGAGAAACTTAACCAAGCACCTGAAGGGAGAAGTTCCCAGGGTCACTGGTTGCTCAGCTGATCTCAGGTCCCCCTGTGATTGTCAGCCAGCCTCCAGTCCTGATGTTCACACACTTCCGTGAACCAGGATGGATGTAAGGAGCTGGTCAACACATGTGTTAAAATACTGCAGTGCTCAGCACACATGAAAGAGGACTGAAGATGGGCCAGCACACTTGACCTGAATCAGGAAGCAAAGGAAAAAAGAAAACTTGCTGATTGTGGCAATGGAGAAGCAGGCTGATCCAGCTGTTAAGAAAGTGTCTTGGCCAAACAACTCAAAACTTTTAAATACTGAGCAGACTCCAGTGTGTCTGGAGTGTACCTCTGTGTGCCAAAAGATATATGCTGGAACAATAAATTGGAAACTACCGAAATGTTTATCACTCACAGAATGGAAAATAAATTGTATTTTCATACAGCAATGAGAATAATCAAACTATAACTACAACCAACATGGATGAATATCATAAACAGAATGTTGAACGAAAGTGGGTAGACACAAAAAAAGGCAGATGATATGGTTGCCTTTACATAAGGATCAAAGGCAGGTGACACTATGGTGTTAGCAGTTAGGGTGGTGGTCACCCTTGGGGTACTGACTGGCAGAGGGAACCAGCTGGTTTCTGGGGGGCCAGCCATGTTGTTTCTTGATCTGCTGCTTACATGCATATACACTCTGTGAAAATTCATTGAGCTGTGCATTTTTCTGCAAGTTTTATATTAAATTTCAATAAAAAGTAAAAACAAGAAAACAAGCAGATCCAGGGGTCTTGACACAGCAGGTTCCAGAGAGAGCAGTGCACCATATGGCACCCACCCCAATGCCAAACAGGGGTAGAGAGTGACCAGGGAGTGAAGTGTGACCACCAGTTCAGTAGCTGGCTTCTTAGGGTAGTCAGCCAACTAACTCATGTCAAGACATGGCTGGATTAAAGAAATGAAGCGGTGCTGGGGCACCTTCACTTCCTGAGTGCAGGCTAAGTATGGCAGCAGAACCAGATGGCCTGAGTTTGAATTCCAGCTCCACTGCATGGCCCAACAGCATGACCCTGGGTCAGTGCCTTAAACACCTGGTGCCTCAGTTTCCACATCTCTAAAATAGGGGTGGTGGTAGGTCTGACTACATTAGATTTGGATCCATGTCCCACACAGTACAAGCAGCAAGTAAGGGTTTGGTTCTGTTCTGTGTACCAGGCACTTTAATCCTCACATCCACCAAAAGAGGTAGCCTCGGAAGAAGTGATTTCAATGAGGCCACATGCCTAGTAAGTGCAGAATTGAGATCTGAACCCCAGGTTTGCCTGGTTCCAGAGCCCGCAATCTAAGCCTTCCTGACAAAGAGAGGGAAAACTCTCTCCCAGAACCAGGAAATAGAGAAGATGACCAAGAAAATCATTCAAGTGCGAGGAAACATGTTAGACTTTGGAATAAGCAGAGGAGATTACTCGATAGCCTTTCAATGGGATGCTGGAGTCTTCTCTGATTCTGTGAGGGCTCCATGACTTTCATTGCCTTTGAGCTATTTTACAACTCTGAGAATTGTAAATAAGGGATGGCAATACAAAGAATTTTTGTCTAAAGACATGCAAATAAATTCTGGAACCCCCTAAAAATAATTAAAAAGCAAGTTTCAAATCCATACACAAAGTTACTTCAACATTCCTTTACCCCATACAAACTTGTGGTCTTTTGACTTCTCCTTTGAAACAGTTACAACATCTTACCAGTGCCCTCATTCAATTAGTGAGTTAAATAAAATCTCTGACAAGTGTTCACTTTATGTTTGCATGAGACTGATTTTACTTTTTTTTTAATCCCCTAACACACGGGAAGAAGACATGTTCAGATCTGTGGCCCTGGGGTTTCCTGAGGAAGGTCTAGTCTTTGCTCTACTGAAATCTGCTGGCAGGAGCCCAGGTGGCCCTCATGCTGCAGGCATGAGGCCAGAGCCCCAGGTTTGGCCTGTACTCTGCTTCCTGCCCAGGATTAGCAAGGACAGCAAAGGCTGGTTGGACCTTGGAAGGAACTCTGGCCAACCAGAAAGCAATTAATGAGTAGGGAGGGATTCTAGCGAAGCCAGGGCTGTGGGCACCCTCTCAGTCTGTGTAGTGGCCCAGGGGCCTGCAAAAAGGAAAAAAAAAAATTCTAAGCCAGAGATATTAACACTAGATCTTGAAGGATTGGGGTTTAATTCCTTTCTCTGATCATTTCTCTTTATGAATTGTAATTCCCCAAGTTTCATTTCTTCCTCTTTAAAATGTGGGTAATACCAAAGTACCTAACTTTCTGGTGGGGAGAAGGATGTGAAAATTTAGTAAGGTGATATATGTTGAACTCTTAGCACCATCTCTGCCCTTAGCATGTGATAAATGGCAGCTATTTTATTGTTATCATCAGTGGGAAACGCTGCAGCTCCTGATGGAGGATGCAGTGAGGAAATGCTTGTGACTCTTGGGTTTTTTGATCAATGGAGCACCATTTATTACTGTTGTTTCCCCTTGACATGAGAGGATTGTAACTTCACTAGATGAAATATAACCCAGTCTAAAAGCAGGTCAAGTTTTATCAAAGCAAAAGTAAATATTTTACAATTCTTAACCACATGAAGAAAGGTGAATTAAGGTATTCTTTTAAGAGGAAAAAGTAGCTCAGGATGGGGATAATAATGGCTGGCATTTGCTTTCTGCCCAACATAATCCCTAGGGCTTAGCATTTTCTCCCTTCAAGACAACCTCATGAGGTGGGAACAGTTATCTGCCCTTTCTGTTGGAAAGTGAAATAAAGCTGGTATTTAAACCTGCTCTAAGACACTCACCCCCACTGTACATAGATCACCCTGGGAGGGCCTGATCTTAGACCTAGGCTGCGAGGATGTGCATCTAGAATGGTGGGTCTGAGGTTCTGGCAGGAACTCCAGGTGGTACCGTCCAGCCAGAAGTTGAAAATGTAGGACTGACGCTAAGGAGAGGTCAGATGATTTATCCATTCAACAAATATTTATTGTGGGTCTATTATGTCAGGCGCTGTTTCAGGCTGACTAAAACAGGCAAAAATCACTATTCTCATACAGCTAAAATTCCAGTGGGGGCAATTAGATACTAGACATAAGTGAAATACATAGTAATGTTAGATACACATAAGTTTTATAGGGTAAATCAAAGAAGAGAAAAAGGATTTGGAGAATTAGGGATGCGGGTGGGGGTGGTGATGCAAACATACTTAGTGTGGTCAGAGAAGTCCTCAGTCAGAGGGCATTTGTGTAAAACCTGAAGTTAGGTGAGGTAGTAAGCCATGCAGCTATCTGGGGGAAGAACATTCTAGATGAAGGGAAAAGCAGTGCAAAGGCCCTGTGGTAAGAGGGTACTTTGCATATTTGAGGAAAAACAGGAGGCCATGTGGCTGTACCAGAGTGCACAGAGGACAAGCATGTCAAAGACGAAGCTGGAGAGTGATAGGAGGTTTAGATTAAATAGAGCCCTTTATGCTCAGGGAGATGGGGAAGGTTCTGAGCAGACCAGTTACATGACCTGACATATTTGAAAAGAACCACTTCATGGATGATGAATTGTAGTGGGGCAGAGGAGAAGCAGGGAGCCAACTGTATAGTTCAGATAAGAAATGATTGGAACAGACTGGTCACTGGACATGGTGAGAGGTGGTCAGATTCTGGATACATTTTGAGCGTAAAGCCAGAGAGACTTGGGAGTCTTCAGAAACCTTTGAGACCATCCTTTAAGGATCTTCTAATGAGGCCCAATCCCAAAAACCTTTCTTGGAAAGCCCTCTCTTGGTGTCTCCAAGATAATAGATCCTATCACCCTTGGAAAGAAAGCTTCCTGGCCTTTGCCAAGTGCCAGGGCACTGTGCCAGCCTTTCCTCTCCCCTGTGGATTCTGGGCCCCTCTCTAAGATGTGGAAGGCATCAGATAATAAGCAGTGCAAGCTCCTCTCGTTCCCCACAGATTTCCCTCACAATTGACACAAACACCACCAGGAACAATGTTCCAGTTCTTATTACTGCACTGAAAACCACCCCAAAACTTAGTGACATAAAACAGTATTATGCTCTTGGATTCTGTGGGTCAATAACTCAGACAAGGTAACATGGGGATGGCTTGTCTCTGCCCCACTGTGTCTAGAGTGTTGGCTGGGAAAACTCAACAAGGGGGCCTGGAATCATCTGGAGGTGTCCTTACTCACATTCTGGCTATTGGTGCTGGTTGATGGCTGGGTGTTGGCCAGAACATCTCCACAGGGCCTCTCCCTGTGGTGTGTCTCTATGGCATGGTTTGGGCTTCCACATCTTGGTGGCAGGTTACAATGGCGTGTATGTTTGTACATAAGACCTAGTCCTGCAGCAGCCAACTTATAAGGAAGGGAGATAACCCAAAACAAGATCAGCACACTGAAGATGGCACAGCAGGAAGATGTAAAGAACCGGAACCACTGAATTTAGCCTGGAGCACTCTACCTCAAACTCCCTATTCAGTGAAATAAAATAAGTTTTCTGTTTGTTTGAACCAGTTTGAACTGGGGTTTTCTGTTACTGCTGCTGAAGGCAGTGTAACTGATACCGGTCCCTTAATCTCCCACTTCTCTGGTGGGCTACATACTCCTGGGGAGGAAGCAAGGGCTAAAGTCATCACCAATGACAACTGAGGTCCTGCCGTCAGCAAACAGCTGCTTCTCACAGAGCAGCAGGGGCCCAGGGCCCTGTGGCCATTTCTGCTGTGACCCTTCGAACAGTAAGGCTTAACACCTTCATCGAGAAAGGCAAGGAATCAGTTCTTTGCAATTATCAAGAAGGTATACCCAGTGGGGAAAAGGAGAGTAGTTCTGATGTGGGGTAACTTGATGGTGGTAAACAAAAAGTACCATGAAGGTTTTTCTCCCCTTCATGGCATTTTTTGTTTACCACCATCAAATTACCCCATACCCTTCAGATGTGGCTCTATCACTCTGACTCTGAGGGAGTCGCTTGCCTTAAGCCATGTGTGGGATGAGAGCAGACACTGTCAGCACCCCAGACACATCCCTCAGATCTGTCAGTTCTTTTCAGCCAACCTCAAACTGCCAGTCTGTACTCCTGTCGCTGAGCCTTTTTTCCAGAACTGTGGAAAGGCCCTTGGCTCACATGCAAGGAAGTCCCAGAATTGCTGGGAATTAACACACTCAGGAAGCAGCCCTCAACCCATGCTCCTTGAATTTGGTATATCAATGCCCCAGCTCTCTCACCACTGGTGGAAGCATTCTGAGGGATGTGTCTGACACTCTTTTCCAGAGCTCCCCCCAGGACTGAACTCTGTTTGCCTGCTGTGATAGCTGTGGTATTAATGAGCCCTTCCTTGACTACTTTCCTTCCCTGTATCACTTTCCTACTGGGGTTTTTGACCCCTCCCAAATCAATTACCTGTGCTCAAATCTTTGCCTCAGCATCTGCTTTGGGGGGAGCCCAAATTAAGGCAGTGATCATAGGGCAGTGGTTGGGGGATGTAGGAAAGGAGGTGAACAGGGAAGTTCCTGAGGGATGAAATGACAATCTAGCTACAGTCTTCTCTGTATTGGGAAGTGCTAGAGGCATGAAACCAAGGCTTTTGGGAATTGCCAACTGGGAGATGAGCCTCCAAAGTTTTCAAGGCCCACAGTTGAGCCTGAGTGTCCAGTTGGTGAGGCCTTCGGTACAAATGGGTGTCAGGACACTATTCATGTGCTCTAACTGGATCCCAAACCCAGCAGCACCTTTGGGTTGTGTTTCACTCTGACGATCGACTCATCCACTCAGCCCCCATCTTCCTGCAGCTGAGGGAACCTCTCAGCAGTGATCAGCATTGAGAATGGATCTTCTTTTGTTCTTATCCATTCAATGTGTTTATTTTCAAGAATGCATTTGTGGAAAGCATTTAAACAGCACCATTTAGAAGAAAACAAAAGTCACCAGATGGAAAAATAGAATAAAAGACATGCACACACACAAAATTCCCCAAGCAATATAGTCAGGTCAGTGGGAGTTATTGTGGTCCTGCTGTTGTGAATAATGCAGCTGTGTTGGAAGAGCTGCCTGCTCTTGACAGCCTAGAATTTTCAAGAGAGAACTGAACGCAGGTCAACAGAATTCCATGCTGTAATTTATATCTTGAGAAAGTTTGACAAAACTTCCTTCTTCTTCCCTCTAGTAAAGACAGAAGAACAGTTGCTAGGACTACCATATATATTGAATTATAAAATACAGGCAACTTTTTCTTGGAGTAATGCCTTCTGGTTGGCCCATATCTTATTTTGACAGGCTTTGTTCTCAAATGCCTAAGCACCATCCTTAGCCACAGTCTGGCTACAAAGCTAGATGGATAGGAAAGCAAGAGAGATGGTAGCTGCTTCTGAGGCTGAGACAGACATCCCCTCCCATCCCTTCAAGAAATCATGAGAACCAAACTGCTTTCCCTCTCTTTCCCACACCACCACCATATACAACACAATTTTGCTTCCAGGAGGAGCTGAAAAACTTCAGCAATATGCCAAGGGTGGCAGAATGACCAACTTTCATTCACAAGTAGGCCCTAGTCATTGCTTCTTCCCTGCCCTTCTTTCTCCCAGTGGCCAACACAGGGAGGAGAAAGATGGCAATGAGAAAAGGTGCTCCAGTCAGGATGGTGCTCTGGGTGCTATGAGGAGGAATCTAAACATTCCCTGATCTTAACTGGGCTCACAGCTCCCACACACAGCCATGCTGGATATAAAGTGTCTAGGGCATTCCCCCATCTGCCCAGAAGAGGGAATCTGGTCACAGACAGCAGCAGCGGAAATTATGTAGCATCATGGCCCCGGCAGTGGGAGGGGAATACTGGCCACATACATAGTCAGTCACTCTCTGCCCTGCCATTTATCAACTGTGTGACACTCAATAGTTTGTTTAACCTCTCTGTGCCTCATCTCTCCATCTGTAAATAGTAGCTCGTACCTCATATACTTAACATGAGGATTAAAAGAATATAAAATGTTAGTGCCTAACGCATCATAAGCTCTCTATAAATGGCAACTCCTATTACTACTGTGGAAATATGGCTGTGGCTTCTAACACTGTGAGGAAGTATGGGCTAATAACAGCTGTTTCCACAATTGTCATTTTTAGGGCTGTTAACATGGTTGTAACTGTGGATCTGAGAGCAATAATGACTATGAGAGAACCCAACTGGGATTTCACATTAAGAAATCAATCACATTAAGGAAAGAATGGCATATTGGGCACCGGGTGGATAGTTAGGACAGCCAGAGAACATGTAGAAAGTTACCAGAAGGTCCAGCTGCCATCAAGAGGGCTTCCCAGGGGGAGAGCTCATTTGGCCTGACAAGGACACAGGAGCCAGAGGAAAAGGCAGGCTCTGACAGACAGAACTCTGTGAGCCCTGGAGCAAAACCCACACATGTAGGCTTCATTAACCGCAAAGTCATGAGAAAGAGATTTTATAGAGGCTGAGGCTCTCTGAGGAAAAAAGAGGTTAAAGACCACAGGCAAAGCCATCTCTGTTTCATAGGACTGTCCTTGCCAGGCCAGGCCTCCCTGAGCTCAGCCATGATGGAGGATACAATGCACCCTGGGAACTGGTCCCAAGCTCACCTCCATAACTCATGTTTCTAAAGCATTAATCTGAATCTCGTTCAATAATATCAAGCACTTTCCTTTCCACCCTTTCAGATACACAGGATAGTGATGCATGGCTGGGAAATGCCAAAAGTGCCTTAGTGAGAAAACTCCAGAAATGAAGAGGATGGATTCTTTGAGGAAAGGGGTAAAATAAACAGAGATTTTGGTGGGGCTAAAAATGATGTATGAAGAGGTGCATAGCAGAATACCCTGGTGTGATACTGTAATTTATAATAAAGTGGCACAGAGTTCCAAAAACCCGTGGAACTTCCTAAGTGATAAGAGCGATAAAGGTGTAATGATATAACAAATCCTTTTCAACCACACCTGAGTTTATGTTTATGAGGTGCCTTTTGGAAAGCACCTAAGGATGGGGGCTAGTTGCCTGGAGAATCAGCCATGTGACAAGAGGATTAGAACTTTCAGTCCCACCCCTGACCTTCAGGGAGGGACGAGGGGCTGTAGATTGAGTTCAGTTGCCAATAGCCCTTGATTTATTTAATCAGTCAGGCCTATGTAATGAAGCCTCCACAAAAACCCAAAAGGACCTGGTTCTGAGAGCCTCCAGGTTAGTCAACACGTGGAGATTTGGGGAGAGTGGCGAGCTCAGACAGCATGGAAGCTCTGTGCCCTTTCTTCATACATTGCCCGATGCATCTCTTCCATTTGGCTGTTCCCGAATTATACCCTTTTATCATAAACTGGTAATCTAATAAGTAAAATGTTTCCCTGATTTTTGTGCGCCTCTCTAGCAAATCAATCAAACCTTAGGTGGGGTCATGGGAACCTCAGATCTACTGCCTATTAGTCAGAATCACAAGTGACAATCTGGACTCATGATTGGCATCTGAAACTGGTGGGGGCAGTCTTGTGGAACTGAGCCCTTAAACTGTGGGATGTGATGTTATCTCCAGGTAGATAGTGTCAGAATTGAGTTAAAGTGTAAGACACCCAGCTGGTGTCAGAGAATTGCTTGGTGCAAGGGGAAAAATCCCCACACATTGGAACTGGTATCACAATCCTACCTGAGGAAATTTTTCATAACACAGCAAATGGCAGTGAGCTCCAAAGAGCATGAGACTAGGGTGGGGTGGGAGGGGGTCCTGAAAAAAATTTGAAAAATATCCTTCAGCAGAGAATATTCTGATATACACCCCTCAGGAGCTAGAAAGCAATGAGAGAGGGGCCTGGTCTACTAGAGAGAACTCCAGGAGGTGGGAAAGGGGTCACTGTGAATGCCTTGAGGCCTAGAATCACTTTTAATTAGATATAATTCATTTATTTTAGTTAAATAAAAGACATTAATTTTGCATTCATTTATTTCAGAAATACAACTTCATTTCTCTCCCATCCTAACACCTTTTCCTCCACACCTCATGCACACAACACACACAGCAAATTCCACATCTTAGTAAATAAAGCAGTGCTGGCTCTTGCCCAGAAGCCACTACCCAACAAGAGCAAGGCTGCCTCCCAAATCCATCAATCACATCATCATGACTGTGTCATCATGGTCAGTGTTCAGTCCATTTCATGAGTCTCTGCCTTTTTCTATAAGCCTATGGCACAATCACGTCTGACCAGCAGATTTCCCTTAATGAAAGCACAAGAGAAAATCTTTAGCAATAGCTCAGGATAAATCTGTTATGTCCTGAGAAAATAGACTATTGTAAAATCTACTTAATACATTTACTCCACTCCAGCCAAGTAAACCAGACCCTTTACAAACTGCTTGTTAGTGCCTCCCTGTTACTGCCATGGACCCCACCTGAAATGACCAATGTCCTTGGACTTGCTGTCATGGAAAGAGCACTTGTTCTGGAGGAGGAAAGGACCAGCTTCAAGCCCTGCCTCATGCTCACGCAGCTGTGGGTTTCTCTCCTTATTTTGAGAATGAGGATAATGGTACCCACATCATGGGGATGTCATGAGGACTAAGTGAGGTAACTTCTGGACCCCAGGTTCTAGAGTTTAGCTGCCAAGCCAACCTCCCTGCCAAGTGACAACCAAACCAAAGTCAGCCTAATGAACTTAAGGAGCTGAATAAGTGTGCTGGACTACAAATCTGTAGAAGGGACCCTAAGTGTGGGGAGGGAGGGCAACAGGAGAGGACCCATGAGGTCATAAACCCTAGGCAAGGGGTGGGAGTAGTATGACAGCAGAATGGAAGCTTTCCTCACTTCCAATCTAACTTTCTTCCTCAGTATTAGACTGATGTTGTGGTGGGTGGCAATGTGCCCAAATAAAAAACTGTTTCCCAGCGTACCCTGCAGATAAGGATGGCCACATAACTAAACTCTGGCCAGTGGTATATAGACATAAGTTACTGAATGAGACATTTGGGAAAACTCCTTGAAAGAGCAGCTGACTCAAATGGGAAATGCCCTTTGGCATTTCCACCTTCCTTCTCACTAACTGGAACTCAGACATGACAGGAGCTTCAGAGACCCTCTTGGGACCATGCGGCAAACCTGAGAATGAGAGTACAGAAAGATAAAAGATGTCTGGGATGATGATGTCCACCTACAGACTTACTTTATGTGGGAGAAAAATAAAACCCTATCACTTGTTATTTCAGGCCTCTGTTACTATGACAGTGTGGTAGACAGCTTCCAAGTTGGCTCCCAATGATCCTCACCTCCTGGTATTAGTGTTTTTGTCTAGTCCTTTCCCACACTGGATAGAGCTGACCTGTGTAACCAACAGGATATTGAGGAAACGATGGTGTGTGACCTCTGAGGCTAGGTCCTAAAAGACATGGTAGATTCTGCCTTACTTTCTCCTAGATCATTCACTCTTTGGGAAGTCATCAGCTATGCGTTGAAGGCATTCAAACAGCCCTATGGAGAAGTCCATGTGGCAAAGAACTGAGACCCCCCCACCAACAGCCAGCATCAACTTGCAGCCATGTGAATGAACTCTTAGAAGCAGATTCTCTACCTCAACAAGTCTTCAGAAGCCTGAAGCCCCAGTTGACATCCTGACTGCAATCACCATGGAGATCTCAAGCCAGAACCACCACATAAGCTGCTCCTGAATTTCTGACCCACAAAACTATGAGATAACAAATGTTTGCTATTGTTTTAAGATACTAAATTCGTTACACAGCAATAGATAACTAGTACATAGATATACTCAATTCCTAACTGATACAGAACCTAAGGAGTCAATTTGACATAACCACATCTGATATTTGGATGATCTATGTTCTCCAACCTGCTAAACTCCCATCCTCAAAGGCACAGCTTCCTTTCTCTCTTGCCACCTCCTCCTGAACACTTGTGAAACACTCAGCACCCTCCTATGTATTAGACATTGATTGATTGACAGCTGTCATTAAAGAAGCAAGTCTACTTCTTTCAACTTGAGGATAATGTCTGCCAGTTCTTTCTCCTCCCATCTTGCCCAGGTTCAGGAGTTCTCACTTCCATACCACCTCACTCCTGGGTATCTACAGCCCTAGCACCTATTATATGATGGGCCTACTAGTATTCTGGGCCATGGAAAGTGGGGCATCCATGTGAATTGGTGGAGAGCTGAGACAAGTTTGGGGGAACAGAGAGGAATCCCTCAGCCAACTGCCACTGATGGGCCCTCTTCACTGGCCTGACTCAGTAGGCAACTAGACTTTCTCATGAAAACTGGATCCCTCAGGACTCCGGGAACAGAGAAACTGAGCTGTAAAAGATAAACTCCTCAGGTCTCTTCCCGGCATTTCTACTCCAGCTGTTCTCCCCAAAGCCATGGGAGAAGTTATATCCAAACTGAAGGGTTGGAAATGTGCTCACACAATGCTTTAAAACTCTTCTTACGCTAAGAACTTTGAAAGTGAGACCAGGAATGTGCTGCTGCTTCTATTCTGATTCTACAAGGGACACTATTCCTTCAAAGAAGAAACTAACTTTTCTAATTGCCATTTGAGCAGGGAAAGAAAGTTCTTAAAATGGAAGTGAAAAAAAACACAGTGAGTTCAAGATAGGGTGAGGGAGAACATCAAATAAGATTCTGAACATAAACTGTATATCAGGATTCTCCAGAGAAACAGAATAGGATGAAATTTATTATAAGGAATTGGTTCACACAGTTACGGAGGCTGAGAAGTTCCATGATCTGTCATCTGCAACCTGGAGACCCAGGAAATTCCACTCTGAGTTTAAAGGCCTAAGAACCAGGAGCACGGATGTTCTAAGTCTTAGTTCAAGGGCAGGAGAAGACTGACATCTTAGCTCAGAAGTCAGTCAGAAAGAGAAAATTCAACCTTTCTCCACCTTTTTGTCCTATAAGGGCCTTGAACAGGTTGGATGATGACCATCCACTTTGGGGAGGGCAAACTGCTTTACCCAGTCCACAAAATTCAAATGCTAATCTCTTCGTGAAACACCCTCACAGACACACCCAGAAACAATGTTTAAAAAAGATATCTGGGCATCCCATGACACAGTAAAGTGGATGCATAAAATTAACCATCATAAAAAAATTAACCATAAAAAAAGCTTATTTATGGAGTACATGCTACTCTCTGCCTCACACCCAATGCTCTGGGAACAAGGACCTCTATACACTATAGAGCATATATACTATGCTGTTTTCTCCCTTTTCCCATGCTTCTCTTCCCACAAAGGTCTTTTCTCAACTTCATCTCTGGCTAAGTCCTACTCACACTTTAAGACTCAACCTAAGCAACTATTTGGAGTGTGTTAGGAGGAACTTTGGATGCTTCCATAATACCCATGCTGTTACCCACTGTACACAGCCCCCATGACACTCTGTGTACCCATCAACAGTCTTATATCAGTGACTCCATATATCTCTATCTCCCCCAACACTCTGAGCGCTTCTTAGGACAGGAGCTTTGTCTAAATCACTTCAGTATTCCCAGCCCTTATCTAGATTCTAGAACAATGTCAA
Source organism: Lipotes vexillifer (assembly GCF_000442215.2). Classification (NCBI taxonomy): domain Eukaryota; kingdom Metazoa; phylum Chordata; class Mammalia; order Artiodactyla; family Lipotidae; genus Lipotes; species Lipotes vexillifer. The sequence goes on from NW_006782914.1 coordinate 367,256, forward strand.
GCAAACAGTGATGCTCAATAAATGTGCACTGGGTGAAAAAATGATTGAATAAGTGAGTGAATGTGTAATATGCACTGCGCAGTGGAACACTACCTATGCACTCTTAGATCAATGTCCATTTTATTTTCTTAAGCTAGAAACATTGTCCTCAAGCAATATTGGGGGGGGGGGCGGGGGCTCCCTAACCCTGTGATTGTGATTTCCTACTCTTAAAGCTGGTCTTTAAAACACCACACTTAGGGGCTTCCCTCGTGGTCCAGTGGTTAAGAATCCGCCTGCCAAAGCAGGGGACACGGGTTCAAGCCCTGGTCTGGGAAGATCCCACATGCTGCAGAGCAACTAAGTCCGTGCACCACAACTACTGAGCCTGCACTCTAGAGCCTGTGAGCCACAACTACTCGGCCCACGTGCCACAACTACTGAAGCCCACGTGCCTACAGCCCGTGCTCCACAACAAGAGAAGCCACTGCAATGAGAAGCCCACGCACCGCAACGGAGAGTAGCCCCCACTCGCCACAACTAGAGAAAGTCCGCGCACAGCAACGAAGACCCAACGCAGCGCAAAATAAATGAATTAAATAAATAAATTTATAAAAAAACAAAACAAAACAAAAAAATACCACCACACTTAGGAGCAAGAATTCCATTTCACTTCATTTTTCTAACTCAAATAAATTTAAGTTCAATAACTCTCCACAGTGGTGAGAAATTCAATCTCAGTCACATTTGGGGGTGGCAAAGTAGAATTTTCAAAATGCTAAAACATGTAATTTTCATATAAATATATAAGGAGCATGCGTCAAAAATTTTTCCATAATTCATTAATGAGGAAAGGCAGGATGAAAAAGCTGGTTCAAGGAAGGACGCAAGAAAATGAGATAGAGTCAGTGATAAAGCAAACAGGGGAATAAGATTGCTAAATTAGATGCAAAATTTGTTAACACCCTACACAGCAACAAAACCATCACTCTTGAGGTTATCTTCTCTACCAAACAGAAGCATTTGCATCTCAGCCAGGCAAAAACCATTCATCTTCTGTCAGTTTCCTATGAGCAGACATCTAATTTTATACAGTCTGGGCAGTAACAACCATGAAGAGTAAGCTCAACAGTTACCTTCCCGTACAGAAAGCAAGAGAACTCTATTCTGAACATAATCCTACCAATAAAGAGGTTAAAATGAGAGGGAGTTACGGTGAAGTTCGGGGATCTATATATTTAAAACAAATGCAGCAATAAGCCTAAATTGGATTTAGACACAATATGTATATGCAGCAGGGGAGTAGTCCAGGCAATGTGACCAGGCAACATGAATAAAGACAATAGAGATTGTATCAGGGATGCCAGTGCCAACCTGTATGCAAAAAAAAGAGAAGCAACAAAAGACCCAGTGTTTTCCGATAGTGATCTGAAACAGACTAACCAATTATATTGGGCAAATATCCAAAATGTGCCTTGATACAGTATTAACTAAGGGGTTTATTGGGAATCTAGGATGTGTGCCCAGATCCTCCCCTCCAGGATTCTCTGCTACATAAGAGAAAACTCTTAAGTGTGAAATAAAGATTTCTACTCCTACCTCCAAACCTAAAAGTCAGGGCCTGCAGCACAGACTCAGAGCCCCCTTACTCCCTGGGCCAGGAGCAGTGGGGGAAGCTCCAAGGCCCCACCTCTGGAGGGAAGCTTTCCCTCATGTGCTTTCCTCACAGAAGTGGGAAATGCAACAGCTGTGAAAACCAAAACTGTGGTGACAAAACTTAACCGGAACTGATGGGAACTGAATGGAACTGAACTGAGTGGCTTAAACCATAGACATTTTCTCACAGTTCTGGAGGCTGGGAAGCCGCAGATTCTGTTCTTGGTGAGAGCCCCCTTTCTGGACTGTAAATGGCTGCCTTCTCACTTTGCCCTCTTATGGTGGAGAGAGGAAGCTCTGGTGTCTCTTCCTCTTCTTATAAGGGCACTAATCCCCATGGGGACCCCACCCTCATGACCTCATAGAAGCCTAATTACCTCCCAAAGACCCCCAACCAAATACCATATAGGCTTCAACACATGAACTGTGGGGAGACACAAACATTCTGTCCGTAACAGCACCTGACACCAAAGGCTTTAATTAGGGGTTGTGATGCTGTACCACACCCAGAGATTACCAATGTTAACATTTTGATATCTAATCTAATTTTGATTTTTTAAGTTTCCCTGTTGTTGGATATTTAGGAAGATGCTTTCAATTTTCCCCATTAAAAAAATTCTGCAATGATTATTTCCTATGATAAATTCCTTAAAATTTACTTTAAAATTCCTTTACTCTGGAACCAGAGTAAAGGGGCATGCATATTTTAAGGCTCTTGAAACATGCTTCCAAATGACTTTCCAGCATTGTTGGCTGGTATTTAATAAGGCCATCTCAGCACAACTCACTTACTCTGAGTCTTACTGTGGCAGCATTATTTTTTATTTATAGAAAACAAGCACACATGTATGACAAGGTACTCAATAGTACAGGAATGTATACACTGTTGCTGCCAACTTTGAATCCCTTTTTCCAAAGGAAGGAAGGGAGGGAAGTTGAGGGAGGTTAACCATGTTCATATTTTCCTTAAATCCCTCTTAGCCTTTGCTACCACCTCCACTAACATTCTCCAATCCTGTGCCTTTAGAGGCTAGGCGAGGATAATGACTCATTCCAAACTTGGCCTTCCCTCAGCTGTTTAATTCCTGGACTTTGCTAATATTTGCTATTCAAATGTAGCTAAAAATTCCCATTCTACCACCTATTTCCTTATTTTAATAGGATTTGACATCCCCTAGGCATCAGTCCTGGCTGAGAAATTAGAGAAAAGGACTTTTAACATTTGTAAACCCCATTAGATCTCTGGCTACCGACATAATCTGCTATATCTTCTTCAAACCACATGGCTACGGCCATGATGAGAATACACTTGCAGGGACACAGTCTCCTCTGGCTTTAGCAAGGCTTTGCCCTTTAGAGTCTGACCCCCGGAAAGATACTTCATCTTCACTCTAGATTAGATCTCTTGGGGATGGGGTACAGAGGAGATACAGGCCCTATCTTGCTGCCCCATGATACCATGATTGAAGGAAGGACCATGGCTGGGGGTACAAGTGTTCTGAATTGATCAGGACCAGAATTGTCCACCATCACAGCCACTGGCTCTGCCTGCCAGGGTCCTCACTGTCTGGCAAACTCACCCTCCTGAACCCTCAGCTGGTTATGGTGGAGAGAAGAGGAAAACAAACAACCCCACGTGGATTCATTATAATCCTGCTAGGCAGGTCAGATCCATTCATTTTGGATGACACATTCCCCAACACCCACTCTGGGGTCACAGAAATGAATCCAACCCAGACACTTCCCAGGAGAGGACAAACACTGTAATAGGGTTCCTTTTAAAGCTCTTCCCTTTGAGTCATAGTTGGCACTGTACAAAGCCATGTTCTGTGGCAAGAAATAGGCTCCATGTAATGGAGCAGTTTCTGTAAGTTGTAGCCCTTGCAAGGAGAATGCATCAGGCTGTGCAAACTTCCCTGTGATACTTAAAACAACTAGCTCCAGATGAGGAAGTAAATGAGAAGTAGACAGGAAGGGGCCTTGGGCACCCGCTCTGCTCCCAGTCCCAGCTCTTGATTCCTGGCCGCCTTCTCTGGCAGCTAAGACCCAGGGTCCCCATGCTGTGCTGTGGTGCTGCCCCCAGGCCTGTCTGCCCCATCCACAGTAGCTCTATTTTTCCCCCTCTCCACGTCAAACCCCCAGGCCAGAGACTCTGCCTCACCCTGTCCCTCTAGACTTCTCAGTTTCAAACCACATTCCTTGGCCTATATTTCTATGTGGTCTCTAAGACCATTAACACCCACTACGTAAGACTTTCTTTCTCATTTACCAAAGACTTAGTACGGCTGTTGGCTCCATGACACTATTCAGACTTGTAACACATGAAAGGAAGTCATCAAATCACACGTCCATTTCCCAATTTTCCATAGACTTCATGTGTCTGGCAATATGTTTTCAAGTACCATGTTCTTCAGGGATGTATCTGTCATACAACTGAGATTTGACTGTGCAAAGTAAGACTTCATTGCTAACATACTGATTTCAAGTGTTTTCATTTTTATCCTCAATTTGTAGCCAAATTCTCATTTGACAACAATGTCTTATACATCTTAACACAGTTAACTTAGGCTTCCTGTGATTGTGATTTCCTACTCTTAAAGCTGGTCTTTAAAACACCACACTTAGGGGCTTCCCTCGTGGTCCAGTGGTTAAGAATCCGCCTGCCAAAGCAGGGGACACGGGTTCAAGCCCTGGTCTGGGAAGATCCCACATGCTGCAGAGCAACTAAGTCCGTGCACCACAACTACTGAGCCTGCACTCTAGAGCCTGTGAGCCACAACTACTCGGCCCACGTGCCACAACTACTGAAGCCCACGTGCCTACAGCCCGTGCTCCACAACAAGAGAAGCCACTGCAATGAGAAGCCCACGCACCGCAACGGAGAGTAGCCCCCACTCGCCACAACTAGAGAAAGTCCGCGCACAGCAACGAAGACCCAACGCAGCGCAAAATAAATGAATTAAATAAATAAATTTATAAAAAAACAAAACAAAACAAAAAAATACCACCACACTTAGGAGCAAGAATTCCATTTCACTTCATTTTTCTAACTCAAATAAATTTAAGTTCAATAACTCTCCACAGTGGTGAGAAATTCAATCTCAGTCACATTTGGGGGTGGCAAAGTAGAATTTTCAAAATGCTAAAACATGTAATTTTCATATAAATATATAAGGAGCATGCGTCAAAAATTTTTCCATAATTCATTAATGAGGAAAGGCAGGATGAAAAAGCTGGTTCAAGGAAGGACGCAAGAAAATGAGATAGAGTCAGTGATAAAGCAAACAGGGGAATAAGATTGCTAAATTAGATGCAAAATTTGTTAACACCCTACACAGCAACAAAACCATCACTCTTGAGGTTATCTTCTCTACCAAACAGAAGCATTTGCATCTCAGCCAGGCAAAAACCATTCATCTTCTGTCAGTTTCCTATGAGCAGACATCTAATTTTATACAGTCTGGGCAGTAACAACCATGAAGAGTAAGCTCAACAGTTACCTTCCCGTACAGAAAGCAAGAGAACTCTATTCTGAACATAATCCTACCAATAAAGAGGTTAAAATGAGAGGGAGTTACGGTGAAGTTCGGGGATCTATATATTTAAAACAAATGCAGCAATAAGCCTAAATTGGATTTAGACACAATATGTATATGCAGCAGGGGAGTAGTCCAGGCAATGTGACCAGGCAACATGAATAAAGACAATAGAGATTGTATCAGGGATGCCAGTGCCAACCTGTATGCAAAAAAAAGAGAAGCAACAAAAGACCCAGTGTTTTCCGATAGTGATCTGAAACAGACTAACCAATTATATTGGGCAAATATCCAAAATGTGCCTTGATACAGTATTAACTAAGGGGTTTATTGGGAATCTAGGATGTGTGCCCAGATCCTCCCCTCCAGGATTCTCTGCTACATAAGAGAAAACTCTTAAGTGTGAAATAAAGATTTCTACTCCTACCTCCAAACCTAAAAGTCAGGGCCTGCAGCACAGACTCAGAGCCCCCTTACTCCCTGGGCCAGGAGCAGTGGGGGAAGCTCCAAGGCCCCACCTCTGGAGGGAAGCTTTCCCTCATGTGCTTTCCTCACAGAAGTGGGAAATGCAACAGCTGTGAAAACCAAAACTGTGGTGACAAAACTTAACCGGAACTGATGGGAACTGAATGGAACTGAACTGAGTGGCTTAAACCATAGACATTTTCTCACAGTTCTGGAGGCTGGGAAGCCGCAGATTCTGTTCTTGGTGAGAGCCCCCTTTCTGGACTGTAAATGGCTGCCTTCTCACTTTGCCCTCTTATGGTGGAGAGAGGAAGCTCTGGTGTCTCTTCCTCTTCTTATAAGGGCACTAATCCCCATGGGGACCCCACCCTCATGACCTCATAGAAGCCTAATTACCTCCCAAAGACCCCCAACCAAATACCATATAGGCTTCAACACATGAACTGTGGGGAGACACAAACATTCTGTCCGTAACAGCACCTGACACCAAAGGCTTTAATTAGGGGTTGTGATGCTGTACCACACCCAGAGATTACCAATGTTAACATTTTGATATCTAATCTAATTTTGATTTTTTAAGTTTCCCTGTTGTTGGATATTTAGGAAGATGCTTTCAATTTTCCCCATTAAAAAAATTCTGCAATGATTATTTCCTATGATAAATTCCTTAAAATTTACTTTAAAATTCCTTTACTCTGGAACCAGAGTAAAGGGGCATGCATATTTTAAGGCTCTTGAAACATGCTTCCAAATGACTTTCCAGCATTGTTGGCTGGTATTTAATAAGGCCATCTCAGCACAACTCACTTACTCTGAGTCTTACTGTGGCAGCATTATTTTTTATTTATAGAAAACAAGCACACATGTATGACAAGGTACTCAATAGTACAGGAATGTATACACTGTTGCTGCCAACTTTGAATCCCTTTTTCCAAAGGAAGGAAGGGAGGGAAGTTGAGGGAGGTTAACCATGTTCATATTTTCCTTAAATCCCTCTTAGCCTTTGCTACCACCTCCACTAACATTCTCCAATCCTGTGCCTTTAGAGGCTAGGCGAGGATAATGACTCATTCCAAACTTGGCCTTCCCTCAGCTGTTTAATTCCTGGACTTTGCTAATATTTGCTATTCAAATGTAGCTAAAAATTCCCATTCTACCACCTATTTCCTTATTTTAATAGGATTTGACATCCCCTAGGCATCAGTCCTGGCTGAGAAATTAGAGAAAAGGACTTTTAACATTTGTAAACCCCATTAGATCTCTGGCTACCGACATAATCTGCTATATCTTCTTCAAACCACATGGCTACGGCCATGATGAGAATACACTTGCAGGGACACAGTCTCCTCTGGCTTTAGCAAGGCTTTGCCCTTTAGAGTCTGACCCCCGGAAAGATACTTCATCTTCACTCTAGATTAGATCTCTTGGGGATGGGGTACAGAGGAGATACAGGCCCTATCTTGCTGCCCCATGATACCATGATTGAAGGAAGGACCATGGCTGGGGGTACAAGTGTTCTGAATTGATCAGGACCAGAATTGTCCACCATCACAGCCACTGGCTCTGCCTGCCAGGGTCCTCACTGTCTGGCAAACTCACCCTCCTGAACCCTCAGCTGGTTATGGTGGAGAGAAGAGGAAAACAAACAACCCCACGTGGATTCATTATAATCCTGCTAGGCAGGTCAGATCCATTCATTTTGGATGACACATTCCCCAACACCCACTCTGGGGTCACAGAAATGAATCCAACCCAGACACTTCCCAGGAGAGGACAAACACTGTAATAGGGTTCCTTTTAAAGCTCTTCCCTTTGAGTCATAGTTGGCACTGTACAAAGCCATGTTCTGTGGCAAGAAATAGGCTCCATGTAATGGAGCAGTTTCTGTAAGTTGTAGCCCTTGCAAGGAGAATGCATCAGGCTGTGCAAACTTCCCTGTGATACTTAAAACAACTAGCTCCAGATGAGGAAGTAAATGAGAAGTAGACAGGAAGGGGCCTTGGGCACCCGCTCTGCTCCCAGTCCCAGCTCTTGATTCCTGGCCGCCTTCTCTGGCAGCTAAGACCCAGGGTCCCCATGCTGTGCTGTGGTGCTGCCCCCAGGCCTGTCTGCCCCATCCACAGTAGCTCTATTTTTCCCCCTCTCCACGTCAAACCCCCAGGCCAGAGACTCTGCCTCACCCTGTCCCTCTAGACTTCTCAGTTTCAAACCACATTCCTTGGCCTATATTTCTATGTGGTCTCTAAGACCATTAACACCCACTACGTAAGACTTTCTTTCTCATTTACCAAAGACTTAGTACGGCTGTTGGCTCCATGACACTATTCAGACTTGTAACACATGAAAGGAAGTCATCAAATCACACGTCCATTTCCCAATTTTCCATAGACTTCATGTGTCTGGCAATATGTTTTCAAGTACCATGTTCTTCAGGGATGTATCTGTCATACAACTGAGATTTGACTGTGCAAAGTAAGACTTCATTGCTAACATACTGATTTCAAGTGTTTTCATTTTTATCCTCAATTTGTAGCCAAATTCTCATTTGACAACAATGTCTTATACATCTTAACACAGTTAACTTAGGCTTCATGCCTACAAGTTCAGACTAATCTGTACCACCAAATGATACCATATTTTCATGGTAAATAGCCTATCTTTAGATTTCACTATAAATGTTTCCATTTTATGAAAGTCTATAATTTAAAAATGACATAGGTTCAGCCTATAGCCACCTCTCTTTAAAATAATTTCTAGATGTTGTCCTTACAAATTATTTTATATCTGGTGCTATAATTCCAGTCAAAGTAGTCCAGTCTGCGAAACACCTACAATGGTAAAGTATATTATTAGACATACCAGTGTTTAGGTTGAGGCTCTCCTTTGGAAAACAACTTGCAGGTTGCAGCTGGAGGGTATTTCCTGAGCTACTGTGCCCCTAAAACCTCTTAATGAAACACAAGGAATGAAAAAGTTGAATAATGATGTTGACACTAGAATGTGGACCCAGGTGAAGGGTCTATAAATATGGACAAAGGCTGCCTTGAAATTACTGAAATTCTCTGACCAGAGAAGCGGGAATGAGAAGGTGAACAAGTTATTGTTGCTGCATCCAGGAGCAGAGGGTGGGCCCAGCTCCCTTGGACATTCCAACCCAGATCCTGGCCATCCTGACAGAGATTCCTGAGTCCTGGGACTACAACAGGGCCTCCTTCAGCCCCTCATCATGCAACTGTTTCTGTAAGGAGGGCCAGAGAGCCCAGTTCACAATGCCACGCCCCACTGATGCTCAGCTGAAAACCCATTCCACTCTAGGGGAAGCCAGCAGAAACATCTGCCCCTTCCTGAAAGTTCTGGGGTCAACCACCCACACCCTCATCCAAATTTAGACATTCCCTGTCCCTGGCTGGATCTGGCGCCTGAGATGTTCCATGGTGCTGTCTGAAACAAAAGGAACAAGATGCTTTTGGGGCCAAGGAACACATTGGGCTCAGCGGGAGGCCCCGGCACCTCCTAATGGAATCAGCATGGGCCATCACACAGACTCCTTCGTTTTAACTCCTGATCTGCTACCAACTGTGAGATCTTAAGCAAGTTGCTTCACCTCTCTGCGTCCCCCATTTCTCCATCTACAAAGTGCAGATAATATGATATGGGGACATGGTGGCCATACTGAAAGTATGCACAATGGAAAGTATTATAAGAACACTCAGTACAATTATCGGTCTGGCAATATGGTGATGCTAGCCTTGAACGGTTTGCATTACTTTCTAAAAATAAAAAGGCCGTTAAGAAAATTTTATGAGAATTCATCTTTCCACTTGTGTAATTTTCATAAAAACTCTGGAAGTGTTAGCATGTAAACAATGCCAGATACTCATTTTCTTTATAAATATCTATAATTGAAACCAGCTTTACAAAACAGAACAAACCCAAGTAAATTATATGCACATGTAATTACAAAATTTTTGTCTCATTAACAAAAGCTTATGTAAATCTGAATTAGGAATGTAAAGAGCATCCTTGAACTTTCTGATCCATTTCTTCAAGCTTAACTGCAAAAATCTTAAGAACCATACAACTATTCCCACTCCCTGAACTAAATCCAAAGGAAGAGAGAGAGTGGAGAATGAGCCAAAACCCAAGCCTTGGGGATGCCCATGCTTTAAAAGTTGGGGAAGAAAGCTCAAAGTCACTGCCAATGAAAAAATAAAAATAAAAACTCCTAGAATAGCTAAAATTAAAAGGACTGAAAATACCAAATGTTGATGAGGATGTGAAGCAACCAAAACTCCCGTAAGTTGCTGATGGGAGTGTAAAATGGTACAACTTTGGAAAGTTATTTTCTTATACATTTAAACATGTACCTACTGTACTTCTGATCCTGTTTACCTAGGAGAAATGAAAACATATATCCACAAAATACCTTGTACAAGAATTATTCATAATGATCAAAAATAGATCACAACCCAAATTTCTACCCCCAGGAAAATAGATAAATGAACTGTGGTATAAGATGGATACTACTCAGCAATAAATAGGAAAAAACTACTGTCAGATGATAAACGAAATTCATTAACATTATGCTGAGTGAAAGAAGCCAGTCATAAAAAAGTAGACAATGTATGAATCTATTTATATGAAGTTCTACAAAAGACAAAACCATAGTGAAAAAAATCAGAAAAGTGATTAACTCTGGGAGGATTGACTAAGGAGGGGCATGAGGGGACTTTCTGGGGTGATGGGATGTTCTATGCCTCAATAGGAGTATGTGTGTGTTCATGTGTCAAAATATATCAAACCATAGTTTTAACGATATGTGCATTTCACTCAATATAAGTATTGCCTAAAAAAATTTCTGAAAACAAATGCTGAACTCCAGACAGTAGACTGCTTCTCTCAGTGGCATGAGTCAGCAATTCTGAAACTACTTTCTGTGTATCCTAGGCTTGAGCAAATGAGTAAATATGTTAAGGGGACTGGGGGCCAGGTTTCTCACTATGTCAAAGAAAAGAGTTACAAACATGGAAAAGGGGAAGAAAAGAAGGTTCTCTGGTTATGCATTGCAATTGGAGGTATCAGTATGAACTCGTTTTTTTAATAAATTGATAATTATTTATTTATTTATTTATTTATTTATTTATTTATTTATGGCTATATTGGGTCTTCGGTGCTGCACGCGGGCTTTTCTCTAGTTGCAGCGAGCAGGGGCTACTCTTCATTGCAGTGCGTGGGCTTCTCATTGTGGTGGCTTCTCCTGTTGCGGAGCACGGGCTCTAGGCACACAGGCTTCAGTAGTTGTGGCATGTGGGCTCAGTAGTTGTGGCTTGTGGGCTCTAGAGTGCAGGCTCAGTAGTTGCGGCACACGGGCCTAGTTGCTCCGTGGCATGTGGGATCTTCCCGGACCAGGGCTTGAACCCACGTCCCCTTCATTGGCAGGCAGATTCTTAACCACTGCACCACCAGGGAAGTCCCTGAACTCGTGCTTTTTAATAGGTAGATAAATAAATAGTTAAATAAATATATTTTCTAGCTCTGACCACTGAGAGCACTTAGAAGAAATGCCACCCCGATAACAATCAGCATATCTAGCACTTATGTCTTGGTTTCTAAATACCATTCTTCATTAAATGAACCAGGGCTCCTTAGACAAAAGTCTTATATTCCAGGACTGAAGCTTTTCAAGCACAAGATGAGTCTGGAACATCTTTTGTACCAGAAACTAAAGAGATGCTCAATAGGTAGTTGAGAAAATGACCCAGGATCACCTCAAAGGAATCCTACTGGCCAAATCTGGGACAATCTGAGCATTAGTGATAATAATGCATTATATTCCACTGAATAAAATAAGAATCCATGAGATCACACTGTTATGAGTAGACACATATATACATAAGTAGGGGAAAAGATAAAGTTCTTCTTTATGGAGAAACGCTAATAAATATAGAAGGAATAATAGAATTAGAAAATCATCAATGGACACTAAAACTAGTTTAATTAGGGTGAAAGTCTGGTGAGGAACAGAATATTTATATAATCTCAAAATATAAACCATTTACTACTTACAAAGGGGAAAGTGGTAACTTTATGGTAGAGAAATTTGGCAGACAACACCTGTTCCAGTTACTAGGACTACACAACAAATTATCCCCAAACTCACCACCATTAATCAACCATTTATTATGATCATGGATTCTGGGGTTTAGGAATTTAGACAAGGTGCATCAGGGATGGCTTGTCTCTGCTCCATGATGTTGGAGTTGTCAAATGGAAAACCTGAAGTCTAAAAGCTGGGATCACCTGAACGCTCCTTTACGCACATACATCACATACTTGATGTCTGTCCCTGGGAGATTCAGATCTTCAACATGTGGCTAACTGGGCTTCCTTACAGGATGGTGAATACCTGGACTCACTACTGTAAATTACTACTTCTTGCTTTGTAATTAATTAATTTATAGGGAGATAGTTTGAGACTGTATTAATACTCTACATCTCAGTCATGCATGTTGTCCACTAATTATAGCATCTACTAATGATTTTTGCCTGCAACAATTATTATTGTATCATTGTTGCAAACTCTATTTTAACATGCTAGTTTACTTCACAGACATCTACATTTCTTCAAGAAGTTCAAAATGCAAACAGAGTAATTCTTGGAAGCAAAGAATCCATTTGTTTGGCTCACAAGCCTTCAAGTCTTTGAAAAAGACCCTTGTTTTTCTAGTTTGATACTGCTTGCTAATCCAATAGGTTAAAAAAAAAAAAAAGACATCTTACCATGCCATTAATTGCATTTCTACTATTATACACTAAAGCTGAACATTTTTTCAGGTTTGAATCATTTGTATTTCCTTTTTTGATAATAATTTGTTTTTATCATTTATCCATCTCCTATTTACTTGCAGGAATTTTTATATACTAAGAAATAATTATGGAATAAAGAAAGATATTATGGAAGATAACCCTATACTAGTTATACTGCTTGCAATCATTTTCCCAGTTTTGTGTTTCCTCCTTTTTCTTTTAATTTTGTTTGAGTATTCTTTATTTATGCACAATATTTTTTGTTATTTCTTTGTAGTAGAATTTACCAACTTGTGTGTGTGTGTGATTTATTAGAAGACCCTTCCAGATTTTGTATTATTAGTCAAATCTCTCATATTTTCACATACTACTATTATTTCATTTTTCACATTTGTATATTTCATCTAGCTGGAATTTAATTTGGTGTAGGAACTGAGTCAGAGATCCAATGTTTTTCATATAATTGTCTACTTGTCTGAACACTATTAAACAAATAATTTACCTTTTCCCTAACCAATTTAGTATCATATACTAAATTCACATATGTATTTGGCTTGACTTTCTAGTCTGTAATAATGATCTAGTTATGCATATTTACCATGTTGTTTTAATTACTGTAGATTTATAATGTTTTAGTGTCTTATATGACCAATATCTCTTCTACTCTTTCTCTTTTCCAAAATTTTTCTCTTCAAGAATATGCTGGACAGGGACGTCCCTGACAGTCCAGTGGTTAAGACTCTGCACTTCCAATGCAGGGGACGCAGGTTCGATCCCTGGTCAGGGAACTAGGATCCCACATGCCATGTGGCAGACCCCCCCCCCCCCAAAAAAAAAAAGAATATGCTTGACAACCTGGAAGAAATGCACAAACTCTTAGAAAGGCACAACCTTCCCAGACTGAACCAGGAAGAAGCTGAAAATATGAACACACCAATCACAAATAATGACATTGAAAGTGTGATTAAAAATCTTTCAACAAACAGAAGTCCAGGACCAGATGGCTTCACAGGCAAATTCTATCAAACATTTAGAGAAGAGCTAACAACCATCCTTCTCAAACTCTTCCAAAAAGTTGCAGAGGCAGGAACACTCCCAAGCTCATTCTACAAGGCCACCGTCACCCTGATACCAAAACCAGACAAAGATACCACAAAAAAAGAAAATTACAGGCCAATATCACTAATGAACATAGATGCAAAAATCTTCAACAAAACACTAGCAAACAGAATCCAACAACACAGTAAAAGGAACATACACCATGATCAAGTGGGATTTATCCCAGGGATGCAAAGATTCTTCAATATACAAAATTAATCAATGTGATACACACACCATATTAACAAATTGAAGAATAAAACCCATGTGATCATCTCAATAGATGCAGAAAAAGCTTTTGACAAAATTCAACACCATTTATGATAAAAACTCTCCAGAAAGTGGGCATAAGACGTAGAGAACAGACTTGAGGACACAGGGAGGGAAGGGAAAGCTGGGATGAAGTGAGAGAGTAGCACTGACATATATACATACCAAATGTAAAATGGATGGCTAGTGGGAAGCTGCTGCATAGCACAGGGAGATCAGCTCGGTGCTTTGTGACCACCTACAGGGGTGGGATAGGGAGGGTGGGAGGGAGATGCAAGAGGGAGGGGATATGGGATTAGACATATATGTAGAGCTGATTCACTTTATTGTACAGCAGAAATTAACACAACATTGTAAATAAATTATACTTCAATAAAGATATTTTTAAAAAATAAAAATTGAACATAGAAAAAAGAAAGTAGGCATAGAGTGAACATACCTCAACATAATAAAGGCCATAGATGACAGACCCACAGCTAACATTCTTCTCAATGGTGAAAACCTGAAAATATTTCCTCTAAGATCAGGAACAAGACAAGGATGTCAACTCTCACCACTTTTATTCAACATAGTTTTGGAAGTCCTAGCCATGGCAAGCAGAGAAGAAAAAGAAATAAAAGGAATCCAAATTGGAAAAGAAGAAGTAAAACTGTCACTGTTTGCAGATGACATGATAATATACACAGAATATCCTAAAGATGCTACCAGAAAACTACTAGAATTCATCAATGAAGCTGGTAAAGTTGCAGGATACAAAACTAATACACAGAAATCTCTTGCATTCCTATACACTAACAACGAAACATCAGAAAGAGAAATTAAGGAAACAATCCCATTTACCATTGCAACAAAAAGAATAAAATACCTAGGAATAAACCTACCTAAGTAGGTAAAAGACCTGTATGTAGAAAACTATAAGACACTAATGAAAGTAATCAAAGATGACACAAACAGATGGAGAGATATACCATGTTCTTGGATTGGAAGAATCAATATTGTGAAAATGACTATACTTCCCAAGGCAATCTACAGATTCCTTGCAATCCCTATCAAATTACCAATGGCATTTTCCACAGAATTAGAACAAAAAATTTTACAATTTGTATGGAAACACAAAAGACCCCAAATAGCCAAAGCAATCTTGAGAAATAAAAACAGAACTGGAGGAATCAGGCTTCCTGACTTCAGACTACACTACAAAGCTACAGTAATCAAGAGTACGGTACTGGCACAAAAACAGAAATATACAACAGTGGAACAGGAAAGCCCAGAGATAAACCCACACATCTATGGTCACCTAATCTATAACAAAGGAGGCAAGAATATACAATGGAGAAAAGACAATCTCTTCAATAAGTGGTGCTGGGAAAACTGGAAAGCTACATGTAGAAGAATGAAATTAGAACACTCCCTAGCACCTTACACAAAAATAAACTCAAAATGGATTAAAGACCTAAATATAAGGCCAGACATTATAAAACTCTTAGAGGAAAACATAGGCAGAACACTCTTCGACATAAATCACAGCAAGATCTTTTTGCTCCACCTCTTAAAGTATGAAAATAAAACCAAAAATAAACAAATGGGATCTAATTAAACTTAAAAGCTTTTGCAGAGCAAAGGAAACCATCAACAAAACAAAAAGACAACCCTCAGAATGGGAGAAAATATTTGCAAACAAAGCAACTGACAAGGGATTAATCTCCATAATATGCAAATAGCTCATGCAGATCAATATCAAAAAAACAAATAACCTAATCAAAAAAATGGGTGGAGGGCTTCCCTGGTGGCGCAGTGGTTGAGAGTCCGCCTGCCGATGCAG
This sequence comes from Lipotes vexillifer, assembly GCF_000442215.2. Classification (NCBI taxonomy): domain Eukaryota; kingdom Metazoa; phylum Chordata; class Mammalia; order Artiodactyla; family Lipotidae; genus Lipotes; species Lipotes vexillifer. Next base: position 382,889 of record NW_006782914.1, read on the forward strand.
GGGACACAGTTTCATGCCCTGGTCAGGGAAGATCCCACATGCCATAGAGAGGCTGGGCCCGTGAGCCATGGCCACTGAGCCTGCGCGTCTGGAGCCTGTGCTCCGCAACGGGAGAGGCCACAGCAGTGACAGGCCCACGTACTGCAAAAAAAAAAAAAAGGGGGGGGGGAAGATATAAATAGACATTTCTCCAAAGAAGACATACCGATGACCAAAAAGCACATGAAAAGATGCTCAACATCACTAATCATTAGAGAAATGCAAATCAAAACTACAATGAGGTATCACCTTACATGGGTCAGAATGGCCATCATCAAAAAATCTACAAACAATAAATGCTGGAGCAGGTGTGAAGAAAAGGGAAACCGCCTACACTGCTGGTGGGAATGTAAATTGGTAGAGCCACTATGAAGAACAGTATGGAGGTTCCTTAAAAAACTAAAAATAGAACTACCATGCGGCTCAGCAATCCCATTCCTGGGCATATACCTGGAGAAAACAATAATTCGAAAAGATACATGCGCCCCAATGTTCACTGCAGCACTATTTACCGTAGTCAGGACATGGAAGCAACCTAAATGTTCATCAACAGAGGAATGGATAAAGAAGATGTGATACATATATACGATGGAATATTACTCAGACATAAAAAATAACAAAATAATGCCATTTGTAGCAACATGGATGGACCTAGAAACTGTCATACTGAATGAAGTAAGTCAGACACAGAAAGACAAATATCATATGATATCACTTATATATGGAATCTGAAAAAAAAAAAAGGATACAAATGAACTTATATACAAAACTGAAGTAGAGTCACAGTTGTAGAAAACAAACATATAATTACCAGGGGATAAGGAGGGGTATGGATAAATTGGGAGATTGGAATTAACATACGCACTACTATACATAAAACAGATTAACTAATAAAAGAGAACTCTACTCAATACTCTGTAATGGCCTATATGGGAAAAGAATCTTTAAAAATAAAAGAAAGAGTGGATATATGTATTTATATAACTGACTCACTTTGCTGTACACCTGAAACTAACACAACATTGTAAATCAACTATACTCCAATAAAAATTTTAAAAAAAATATGCTTGTTTGCTTTTGCACAGCAAAGGAAACCATAAACAAAATGAAAAGACAACTGATAGAAAGGGAGAAAATATTTGCAAATGATGAGACCGACAAGGGATTAATCTCCAAAATATACAGACAGATCATACAACTCAACAACAACAACAACAACAAAAAAACAACCTTATCCAAAAATGGGCAGAAGACCTAAACAGACATTTCTCCAAAGAAGACATACAGATGACCAATAGGCACATGAAAAGATGCTCAACATTGCTAGTTATTAGAGAAATGCAAATCAAAACTACAATGAGGTACCACCTCACACCAGTCAGAATGGCCATCATTTAAAAGTCTACAAATAACAAATGCTGGAGAGGATGTGGAGAAAATGGAACCCTCCTACACTGTTGATGGGAATATAAGTTGGTGCAGTCACTGTGGAAAACAGTTTGGAGGTTCCTCAGAAAACTAAAAACAGAATTACCATATGATACAGCATTCCCACTCCTGGGCATATATCCAGACAAAACTATAATTCAAAAAGATACATGCACCCCTATATTCATAGCAGCACTATTCACAATAGGCACAACATGAAAACAACCTAAATGTCCACCAACAGATGAATGGATAAAGAAGATGTGGTACATATATATACAATAGAATACTACTCAGCCATAAAAAAAATGAAATAATGCCATTTGCAGCAACATGATTGCGACTAGAGATTATCATACTAAGTGAAGTCAGAAGGAGAAAGACAAATACCATATGATATCACTTACATGTGGAATCTAAAATATGACACAAATGAACTTATCTATGAAACAGAAATGGAATCACAGACATAGAGAACAGACTGGTGTTTGCCAAGGGGGAGGGGGCTGGGAGAGGGTTAGAGTGGGAGGAAGTGTTAGCGGATGTAAGCTTTTATATATAGGATGGATAAACAAGGTCCTACTATATAGCACAGGGAACTATTCAATATATTCAATATCCTATGATAAACTATAATGGAAAAGAATATTTTTTAAAAAGGAATGTGTATATATGTATAACTGAATCAATCTGCTAACAGCAGAAATTAACACATTGCAAATCAACTATACTCCAATTTTTAAAAAAAGTAAAATGTTAATAATTCAAACAAACAAACAAACAAACAACTATATGCACCTGAGGGGCCTGGAAGGTATTAAATGGGCTTGAAAAAGTAAAAAAAAAAAGAATATGCTTGTTTTCATGTGACCTTAGATTCAGTTTATATGCTTAAAAATGCGATTTTTTTAAATCAGGAAAGTAACTGATTTCTGGATTAATTTAGGGAGACAACGTATTTTGATACTGAATCTTCTCAAGTATATGAAAGCTCAAACATAGCAGAACTTTCCATTGTGTAAGGCTTCTTTTGTACCCTCCTTTTTGTTGTGGCTTAATATAGAATTTTAAATGTGTTTTTGATACAGATCTATTTATATGATTAAATTTATTTGGGGGGTATTTTATCTGTTTTGTTACTATTACAAATGGATTGTTTTCTCCCATCATATCTTCTAACTGATTGCTGCTTACATATAGGTAAATGTTTATAAATAGTTAAATAGTTTGTAAGTTCTCTAAGCTTATATCACTTAATAAGGAGGAAGAGGATTTTCTTTGTTTCTATATCAATCACCAACCCACAATGGCAGGAAATGAATCTAGGATCTAGGGCTACATACCAAAAGGAACCTCAGGCAATTCTTTTTTTCTCTTGATGAAATGAAATAGAACATTCAACACACTGACTTTGGAAAAAGCAGATAGATAGATAGATAGATAGATAGATAGATAAAGTCCTTTTTAAAAAAATGCTCCTTCAGCTTATCTTAACTACACTAGCCCCAGTTAATATAAGTGAAGAAATAGGTGAGAACGAAAGTGAGACTGAAGGGTAAAAAACGGAAGATTTTGCAGTGCTTGTCAAAGGTCATGACCACACTTCCACTTAGGGTGTGGGCTTTGCAGTAACCACACTGCCCTTAAAAGAAAAAAAAATTTTTCTTTAATGCAACTATGCATAATTCTCAGAACTTTTCATAGTCTAATTTGAGGTAGCAAACTCGTATGCCAAAGGGGGTCAGGCAGGTGACACAAATGAGTGCAGCAGTCCTGGGGATAATAAAATAGGGAAAGGTGAGGACTGGGGCAAACAGCCTACCTTGTGCTTCACTAAAGGGACAGCTTCCCCTCAACACGAATCAGTGGCCTCCGTGAGTTAATTAGGACCCATGTTGCTATATCTTCTAATTTTTTGAGAGAAGCCAGAAATCCAGATTTAACATATCAAAGTTCCCAGTTGTTAAATGCGGGCTCAAATTTTCTAAAACAAAAAATACTGTGCAGGCTCGACATAACCCAGGCTCTCAGGCCAACCAGGGTGAGTCCCTCCCTGCTCTCAGCCTTGCTCCTGTACCTGCAGCTGAGTGGTGACCCCAGCAGTCAGCACTCAGCACATGCCATGTGGAATCCAGCTGAGGCCATCTCTGTACTCCAGACTGAGCATTACCACCCCAGTTTGATGGGATTTGCACCGGAGACAGAAGTGGAAAATTAACCTCCAATTTTTAACATTCTCTAATTATGGCAATGACGAGCTCCAGGAAACCGCCAAGTTCATAACGGCCTCCTCCCAGTGAAACAGCTGTTCGGCCCCTTTTCCTAGTAGACTGCACCTGGGGCACCTCATTGGCTTCTAACAGAATAGCAACCAAGGTCCATGTTCTAGACTCCAGAGGAGAGGCAGAGCCTGCCCTCCACACTCAGAATGCATAGGTTGTTCCACAATTGTCACATTTTGTGAAAGAATCCTCCACAGCTAGCATGTTCTTTAAAATTAAGTAAAGAGTTTCTCTTTGAGGAACAGCATCTTTTTAAAAGAGATCTATTGATCTACAACATTGGTACCCTGATTTGCAATTTTCAGTGTCTCCTGTCCTCTTCTTATCCAATCTTAAAACAACCCCATGTGGAAGATGTTGCAATAATCCTCATTTTACAGGTGAGAAAGCTGAAATCAGCACGGTTTGATGGCTCGCCCGAGCTCCACAAAATCAGTGTTTCTGTGCAGGCAGTTAGCCTTCTCTGTCTACCTTCAAATGGTTCATCAAGTAACCCCTACCACAAGCCTTTGTCCCTGTTTTGTGTGAAAATCTATGTAGGAAGAAAGAAACAAATAGTGCAATTTCTTTCAAGCCTCAGAAAAGGCAGAAATAAACTTCACAAAATTCTAGGACAGAAGCTGAGGCAGACAAACAGAATGCAGGAAAAGAGCCAGCTAGAACCCCTGGAGTGATGAGTTCCTCAGGAAAAGTCAGGCAGGATAGTGCCTGGTTAGAGAAAAACGGTCATTTGATTTGTTTGTATATTTATTCTGAATAGTTTTTCCACTCTTTATATGTATATTTGGTAAAATGCCCCATTTTATAACATGAATTTTTGTGTGTTTTTTTACAAACAGGAATCTATAATATTTTTATAGAGCTGGAATATGCAAGGCTAATTTTGTAGTTTATCAAAAAGCAGGTGCTCTCCAGGGAGGCAAGTGAGTCTCTGTTGCCACCTAGTGAACACTTCTAAATGGGAAACAGTAGAGCAGGCTCACCATGGGTGCTTTGAGCCTTCAACCACATCTCACCAATGATATCCATGTGACAGCCACTGAGAGGCCAGAGCAGTCTGGGCAAGCCCACCCATAATTAAGCATCATTTCTTATTAGAAGCATTTAAAAGATCTTGAAAAATTGTTTGCAATATTTGACGCGAAGCATCACAAATTGAACAGGAGCTCTCACCAGATCTATGTGCCGTACTCCTTTTCTGCTCTCCAATATTATGTTCACATTTTCTCTGAACCAAAGTATTGCTTTGTTGACTTAAATATTCATATTCAGTGTATGGACCACGTGAGCTGACCATACTCTACATCCAAACCTGTCTCACTTGAGTCTTTGGATTTCAAACCTGTGACACATGCCTTCCTTGTTCTCCAGATACAATAGCCTGTCATCCGAGCCTATCATTTCCACTTTCAAAATATTTTTATGGGCTTCCCTGGAGGCGCAGTGGTTGAGAGTCTGCCTGCCGATGCACGGGACACGGGTTCGTGCCCCAGTCCGGGAGGATCCCACATGCCACAGAGCGGCTAGGCCTGTGAGCCATGGCCGCTGAGCCTGTGCGTCCGGAGCCTGTGCTCCGCAACGGGAAAGGCCACAACAGTAAGAGGCCTGCGTACCACAAAAAAAAAATTAAAAATTTTTTATTTTATTTTTTATACAGCAGGTTCTTATTAGTCATCTATTTTATACATATTAGTGTATGTATATCAATCCCAATCTCCCCATTCATCCCACCACCACCACCACACCCCCACTTTCCCCCGTTGGTGTCCATACGTTTGTTCTCTACATCTGTGTCTCTACTTCTGCCTCAAAATATCTTTAAATTAACCCTTTCTTCCTATCACCACATCCCATTCCTGGTCTTTATCCCTGAATTCTGGATTCTCTCATTTATTCAGCACATTTTGACTGGGCACTACTGCTGGTATATTCAGCCATAGCACTGGGCACAGGGTGGAGAAATGAGGGCGGTAGCACCTGTGGACACGGGAAAGGGTGTACTGACAGAAGGTTTCAGGTGAAACTGTGCAGCTCAGGTCAAGAAGGATGAGGAGCTTCCCTGCTGGGCTTCCTGACATGAACTCTTTCTAGTTCAATCCACCATGCCTTCTCTTCAGCCTGACTGCTCTCCTTCATTCCTGACTCAAAGCTTTCAAGTTCCTTCCTTCATCCATTCAGCTCATGCACCGAGTCTGTATGGCTCTGCGCTCAGAGATACATATGGGGTGAGATCCAGCCCCTGGTCTTAAGCAGCTCAGCAGGAAATAGACCAGCAGACCCACAATTATGGAGAGAGCCTCCTGAAGCAGGGATAACGGGTGCTCTGAGGTCTCAGAGGGGGCATGAGAAATTCTGCTAGGCAATGGAAAGAGCTGGCCTGGGGAGGTTTCCAAGAGAAGGTGACATTCACACTGGACCCTGAAAGATGAGTAGAAGTTTATCAGCTGGAGGTGGGGGAAGGCTAAGCAGGCAGCAACCCAGGCAAAGGGAGCTGCAGGTGGAAAAACACAGAAGAATGAACGGAGGGCTCAGGGACAGCAGTCCCTCTGCATGGTGGAAGAGGAAGTGTACAGCTAATGTTGTAATGACCCAGATTCTGACCACACCACTGGATGTGATGGCCATATGTTCCCTCCATCATGTGGATTTATCATTCCTGAGGATGCCTGAGGCCATAACAACTAATAATAAGGTTTCAAATGAATGAAATCCCATGCAGCCACTTCTGACTCTCATCTCACATGCCGCTGCACTGCTATGGCTGGGCTTGTACGGGGCTCAACAGTCACTGTGAATCAGGCTCTGGGATCAGGGCTCATACTCACAAGTCACAGTGTGGACTGAAGGAGTATAAGTCGTAGAGCTGAGGCATCTATTGCCCTAGCTGCAGGAGTGTTGGCATCTGATGGCTCAGACGAGCTTTTCTCTAAGACTTGCTCTTAGTTGAAGAGAGCAGCCTCACCCAAAGTCATGACTTCTTCCCATATGTAACCCTCATCCAGCGACAGATGCAGGGAACAAAGCGTGGGTCCCTTACCTTGATACAGAACAACTCTAAGGGACCACTCTAGCTCCAGGACCTCCAATGGGATTGTCTGACCTTTGTCACATCTGTATGGCAGTTCAACTCCCTCTTCCCCATCCTGCTTCCTCCACTCCACCATAGGTGTTCATCCCAAGAACACTCTCCAAGGCACACAAATCTCTGTCTCAGAGTCTGCTTTCCAGAGAATCTTATCCATAACAGATACCCTAGACAGCCTGGTTCCCATTAAAATAAGACCAGATGGTATTGACATAGTTTCAGAAGAACTATATCGATCTGAAGGAAGTTGGTCTGCTATGGAAACCCCATAGAGGTTCACCCAAGCTCTGTGCTGGGAGAAGAAGCCTCATCAGGGCCTTGCAAGCTCTGTTCCACCTGGAAGGATGCTTTCCTCCTGAGGAGATGGATGTGTAGGGCTGCTGAAATCTGATGCCATTAAATGAACCCACATCCTATAACTAAATCCTCTTTCCCATTTGTTATGCTCATCAAGAGACACTGTGATTCTCATCTGCCTTTCTGTGTACCTGCAAACAGAGAGTGCCTGAATGTGCAGTCCATCTGGTAGTTACAATTTCTTATTTTCAATCATCACAATGACATTCAGGCTTGGAGTCCACCACTTGCAAATTCCGTCAGCCTGAGTGGACTGATGGGTGCTGAGAGCAGGGAAGACATGTGTGCAAGCCCACAAGGCAGAGTTCAAAACTTGGATGATAGTCAGTTCACCATGGCAATGCTCTTCTGGTGGTCTCTCGGTGGACAGACAGTCCACTGCTTCTTATGATATCTCAGCCTAGACTTTCAAATGTCTATAGACTTAACTCAGAGGGAACACAGAAAGTTCTGCTTTCTCAATGTAGCCCCTACTCAGACCAAACTCACTAAGAAACAGACCTCTTTCCCCTCAGATGTCAGGAGAAATGACTGGCTGGTTGGAAGAGATTTTTCATAAGCAAAGGAAACTAAAGAAATTGAGAGCTCCCCCTGGAGTAAAACATGACTAAGGCCCTCCTTTGAGGAGATACTGTTGATATATTAACGCAAGAATTTCTATAAATAATCCTCTTGGAATAAAAGAGTTGACAGGATGATTGTTCTGCTTAACTTCTTTCTGACTTCACTTTAAAATCTCAACAGATGGGGTTTTATTTTACCTTGTTGCAGTTGTTTCAATTGTACTTTTATTTTTCCTAATATAATTTTTATCTTTCTAAATTTATTTTGTTTTTATGCTTTGATATTGTACTGCTTTTTTGTTTCTTACTTCTTTTTTTTTTTTTTTTTTTTTTTTTTTACCGTGCCACAAAGCTTGCGGGATCTTGGTTCCCAGGCCAGAGGTTGGGCCTGAGCTCCTGTAGTGGGAGCTCCATGCCCAAACCACTGAACAAACAGTGAACCTCAGACCCCAGGGAATATCAATTGGAGTGAGGCCTCCCAGAGGTCCTCATCTCAGCACCAAGACCCAGCTCTATCGAACTGCCTGTAAACTCCAGTGCTGGACGTCTCAGGCCAAACAACCAGTAAGACAGGAATACAGAACCACCCATAAAAAAAAAAAAACAAAATGAAACGACAAAAAATTATGTTACACATGAAGGGGAAAGGTAAAAACCTACAAGACCAAATAAATGAAGATGAAATAGGCAACCTATCTGGAAAAGAATTCAGAGTAATGATAGTAAAGATGATCCAAATCTCAGAAACACAATGGAGAAAATACAAGAAACATTTAACAAGGATCTAGAAGAACTAAAGAGCAGACAGTGATGAACACAATTACTGAAATTAAAAGTACTCTAGAAGGAATCAATAACAGAATAACTGAGGAAGAAGAATGGATAAGTGACCTGGAAGATAAAATGGTGGAAATAACTGCCAGGGACCAGAATAAAGAAAAAAGAATGAAAAGAAATGAAGACAGTCTCAGAGACTTCTGGGACAACATTAAACACACGAACATTCGAATTATAGGGGTTCCAGAAGAAGAGAAAAAGAAAGGGACTGAGAAAATATTTGAAGAGATTACAGTTGAAAACTTCCCTAATATGGGAAAGGAAATAGTTAATCAAGTCCAGGAAGCACAGAGAGTCCCATACACGATAAATCCTAGGAGAAATATGCCAAGACACATATTAATCAAACTGTCAAAAATTAAATACAAAGAAAACATATTAAAAGTAGCAAGGGAGAAACAACAAATAACACACAAGGGAATCCCCATAAGGTTAACAGCTGATCTTTCAGCAGAAACTCTGCAACCCAGAAGGGAGTGGCAGGACATATTTAAAGTGATGAAGGAGAAAAACCTGCAACCAAGATTACTCTACCCAGCAAGGATCTCATTCAGATTTGATAGAGAAATTAAAACTTTTACAGATAAGCAAAAGTTAAGAGAATTCAGCACCACCAAACCAGCTTTACAACACATGTTAAAGGAACTTCTCTAGACAAGAAACACAAGAGAAGGAAAAGACCTACAAAAACAAACCCAAAACAATTAAGAAAATGGTAATAGGAGCATACATATCAATAATTACCTTAAATGTAAATGGATTAAATGCTCCAACCAAAAGGCACAGACTGGCTGAATGCATACAAAAACAATACCTGTATATATGCTGTCTACAAGAGACCCATTTCAGACCTAGGGACACAGACAGCCTGAAACTGACAGGATGGAAAAAGATATTCCATGTAAATGGAAATCAAAAGAAAGCTGGAGTAGCAATTCTCATATGAGACAAAATAGACGTTAAAGTAATGACTATTACAAGAGACAAAGAAGGACACTACATAATGATCAAGGGGTCAATCCAAGAAGAAGATATAACAATTGTAAATATTTATGCACCCAACATAGGAGCACCTCAATACATAAGTCAAATGCTAAGAGACATAAAAGGGGAAATGGACAGTAACACAATAGTAGTAGAAGACTTTAACACCCCACTTTCACCAATGGAAAGATCATCCAAAATGAAAATAAATAAGGCAACACAAGCTTTAAATGACACATTAAACAAGATAGGACATTCCACCCAAAAACAACAGAATACACTTTCTTCTCAAGTGCTCATGGAACATTCTCCAGGATAGACCACATCCTGGGTCACAAATCAAGCCTTGGTAAATTTAATAAAACTGATATCATATCAAGTATCTTTTCCAACCACAATGCTATGAGACTAGATATCAATTACAAGAAAAAAACTGTAAAATATACAAACACATGGAGGCTAAACAATACACTACTAAGGAACCAAGGGATCACTGAAAAAATCAAAGAGGAAGTCAAAAAATACCTAAAAACAAATGACAATAAAAACATGACAACACAAAACCTACGGGATGCAGCAAAAGGAGCTCTAAGAGGGAAGTTTACAGCAATACAATCCTACCTCAAGAAACAAGAGACATCTCAAATAAACAACCTAACCTTACACCTAAAGCAATTGGGGAAAGAAGAGCAAAAAAACCCCAAAGTTAGCAGAGGGAAAGAAATCATAAAGATCAGATCAGAAATACATGAAAAACAAATGAAGGAAACCATAGCAAAGATCAATAAAACTAAAGGCTAGTTCTTTGAGAAGATAAACAAAATTGATAAACCATTAGCCAGACTCATCAAGAAAAACAGGGAGAAGACTCAAATCAATAGAATTAGAAATGAAAAAGGAGAAGTAACACTGCAGAAATACAAAGGATCATGAGAGATTACTACAAGCAACTATACGCCAATAAAATGGAAAACCTGGAAGAAATGGACAAATTCTTAGAAAAGCACAACTTTCCCAGACTAAACCAGGCAGAAATAGAAAATATAAACAGACCAATCACAAGCACTGAAATTGAAACTGTGATTAAAAGTCTTCCAACAACAACAAAAAAAAGCCTAGGACCAGATGGCTTCACAGGCAAATTCTATCAAACATTTACAGAAGAGCTAACACCTATCCTTCTCAAACTCTTCCAAAATATAGCAGAGGGAGAAACACTCCCAAACTCATTCTACAAGGCCACCATCACCCTGATACCAAAGGCAGACAAAGATGTCACAAAGAAAGAAAACTACAGGCCAATATCACTGATGAACATAGATGCAAAATTCCTCAACTAAATACTGGCAAACAGAATCCAACAGCACATTAAAAGGATCATACACCATGATCAAGATGGGTTTATCCCAGGAATGCAAGGATTCTTCAATATATGCAAATCAATCAATATGATACACCATATTAACAAATTGAAGAAGAAAAACGATATGATAATCTCAACAGACGCAGAAAAAGCTTTTGACAAAATTCAACACCCATTTATGATAAAACACTCTCCAGAAAGTAGGCACAGAAGGAACTTACCTCAACATAATAAAGGCCATATACGACAAACCCACAGCCAACATCACTCTCAATGGTCAAAAACTGAAACCATTTTCTCTAAGATTAGGAACAGGACAAGGTTGCCCAGTCTCACCACTATTATTCAACATAGTTTTGGAAGTTTTAGCTTCAGCAATCAGAGAAGAAAAAAAATAAAAGGAATCCAAATCAGAAAAGAAGAAGTAAAACTGTCACTGTTTGCAGATGACATGATACTATCCATAGAGAATCCTAAACATGCTACCAGAAAACTACCAGAGCTAATCAATGAATTTGGTAGAGTATCAGGATACAAAATTAATGCACAGAAATCTCTTGCATTGCTATACAATAATGATGAAAAATCTGAAAGAGAAATTAAGGAAACACTCCCATTTACCACTGCAACAAAATGAATAAAATACCTAGGAATAAACCTATCTAAGGAGACAAAAGACCTGTGTGCAGAAAACTATAAGACACTGATGAAAGAAATTAAAGATGATACAAACAGGTGGAAGATATACCATGTTCTTGGATTGGAAGAATCAACATTGTGAAAATGACTCTACTACCCAAAGCAATCTACAGATTCAATGCAATCCCTATCAAACTACCACTGGCATTTTTCACAGAACTAGAACAAAAAATTTCACAATTTGTATGGAAACACAAAAGACCCCGAATAGCCAAAGCAATCTTGAGAAAGAAAACTGGAGCTGGAGGAATCAGGCTCCCGGACTTCAGACTATACTACAAAGCTACGGTAATCAAGACAGTATGGTACTGGCACAAAAACAGAAATACAGATCAATGGAATAGGATAGAAAGCCCAGAGATAAACCCACACACATATGGTCACCTTAGGAGGCAAGGGTATACAATGGAGAAAGGACAGCCTCTTCAATAAGTGGTGCTGGGAAATCTGGACAGCTATATGTAAAAGAAAGAAATTAGAACACTCCCTAACACCATACACAAAAATAAACTCAAAATGGATTAAACACCCAATGTAAGGCCAGACACTGTAAAACTCTTAGACGAAAACACAGGCAGAACACTCTATGACATAAATCACAGCAAGATCCTTTTTGACCCACCTCCTAGAGAAATGGAAATAAAAACAAACACATGGGACCTAATGAAACTTAAAAGCTTTTGCACAGCAAAGGAAACCATAAAAAAGATGAAAAGACAACCCTCAGAATGGGAGAAAATATTTGCAAATGAAGCAACTGACAAAGGATTAATCTCCAAAATTTACAAGCAGCTCATGCAGCTCAATGTCAGAAAAACAAACAACCCAATCCAAAAATGGGCAGAAGACCTAAATAGACATTTCTCCAAAGAAGATATACAGATTTCCAACAAACACATGGAAGGATGCTCAACATCACTAATCATTAGAGAAATGCAAATCAAAACTACAAAGAGGTATCACCTCACACCAGTCAGAATGGCCATCATCAAAAAGTCTACAAACATTAACTGCTGGAGAGGGTGTGGAGGAAAGGGAACCCTCTTGCACTGTTGGTGGGAATGTAAATTGATATGGCCACTATGGAGAACAGTATGGAGGTTCCTTAAAAAACTAAAAATAACTACCATATGACTCAGCAATCCCACTGCTGGGCATATACCCTGAGAAAACCATAATTCAAAAAGAGTCATGGGGACTTCCCTGTTGGCACAGTGGTTAAGAATCCACCTGCCAATGCAAGGGACACGGGTTTGAGGCCTGGTCCGGGAAGATCCCACATGCCGCGGAACAACTAAGCCTGTGCACCACAATTACTGAGCCTGTGCTCTAGAGCCCACGTGCCACAAATACTGAAGCCCGCACACCTAGAACCTGTGCTCCGCAACGAGAAGCCACTGCAATGAGAAGCCACCGCAATGAGAAGCCTGTGCACCGCAAAGAAGAGTAGCCCCTGCTCACTGCAACTAGAGAAAGCCCGTGCACAGCAAGGAAAACCCAATGCAGCCATAAATAAATAAATAAATTTACAAAAGAAAAAAAAAAAGAGTCATGTACCACAATGTTCATTGTAGCTCTATTTACAACAGCCAGTGCATGGAAGCAACCTAAGTGTCCATCGACAGATGAATGGATAAAGAAGATGTGGCACATATATACAATGAGGTATCACTCAGCCATAAAAAGAAAAGAAATTGAGTTATTTGTAGTGAGGTGGATGGACCTAGAGTCTGTCATACAGAGTAAAGTAATCAGAAAGAGAAAAACAAATACCGTATGCTAACACATATACATGGAATCTAAAAAAACAAAAAAAAGGTTCTGAAGAACATAGGGACAGGACAGGAATAAAGATGCAAACGTAGAGAAAGGACTTGAGGACATGAAGAGGTGGAGGGATAAGCTGAGAGAAGTGAGAGAGTGACATGGACATATATGCACTACCAAAAGTAAAATAGATGGCTAGTGGGAAGCAGTGGCATAGCACATGGAGATCAGCTCGGTGCTTTGTGACGACCTAGATGAGAGAGTAGCACTGACATATATTCACTACCAAGTGTAAAATAGATAGCTAGTGGGAAGCAGCTGCATAGCACAGGGAGATCAGCTCGGTGCTTTGTGACCACCTAGAGGGGTGGGATAGGGAGGGTGGGAGGGAGATGCAAGAGGGAGGGGATATGGGGATATATGTATATGTATAGCTGAATCACTTTGTTATAAAGCAGAAACTAACATACCATTGTAAAGCAATTACACTCCAATAAAGATGTTAAAAATAAAAAAACTCAACAGAAAAGTGATGATATTATAAGTAAACAGCCAGTCAAAATCGTATCTGTCCAACCTGCTTGATGCCATGAAGAACATCCACTCAGCTTCCAGTCCCCAACAGCAGGAAGCCAGGCGATTACCTTCCAGATCCTGTCTTTGAAAAATAGAATTCTGGATGGACATTTCCTGTCTCTCACCATCTGGTGTTTCTTTGTGGGGAGAGGGGTATTCTCCAAGTATCTGCTTTTGAAAACTGACTTCAAAATGGAATTTAGGAAATCACTCTCATCTCTACACCACCTCTATCTCCTCCTAATCTCTCTCCTCAACACTGCATTACCTCCTGCTCCTGTATGGTGTGTGGGTCCCCAGAAGTCTACTGCAGGAGAACATGTATGACCTCTGGTCATTTGGTCAGCTGAGGTGACTTTCTCCTGGACAGGTGTCTGTGTCAGCTGGACCTGGTGACATGACGGTAGAGGTGCCAGCAAGGCCTGACTCATAGAGTGGCAGTGCTGGTGGAGAGCTCCAACTATCTCCCCAAGCCCCTCTCTTGCTCCTTAGGCAAAGGAGGCTCAGGGAGTGTTGTGAGCAGAGCCCAGAACTGATTCCTAGACCAGGGCCCCTTCCACCAGGACATTTGCTGAGCTGTTTCACTCATGCACTAATCAATCACACATTTAGACAACTACTTAGTCCACAAATGTTCAAGAAGCCTCTACCGTGGGAAAGCACAGAGCTGGGGTCAATAAAAGGAGCAGGAAGAAGTGCTGGTGCTGAATTCATTTATTAGTTCCAACAGTTTTTTTGATGTGTGGAATCTTCAGGATTTTCTACATATAGTTCATGTCATCTGTGAACAGAGATCATTTTACTTCTTCGTTTCCAATTTGGATGCACTTTATTTCTTTTTCTTGCCTAATTGCTCTAGCTAGGAATAGGGAGGGCTTTTTAAAGGCTCTGCCTGTGGCCCTACAAGGCTGTCTTCCTCCCTTCCCTAAATCCCCAGTATGCTAAACTAATTCTTTTGGCTTAACTGACTTGCACACGTCACCGCTAATATTTGGTTAAGGAAGGAATTAGTCTGAGAACTATCCAACCACAGATCAATCAGGCTCTTTCCACTTTCTCTTGAGCTAAGTGATCTATCATTATTAAAATGACATCATTAAATTGAACAGGTAACACCCATTGACACCTCAACATAGATTCCTTTAAAAAAGGGAGTTCCGGGGCTTCCCTGGTGGCGCAGTGGTTGAGAGTCCGCCTGCCGATGCAGGGGACGCGGGTTCGTGCCCCGATCCGGGAGGATCCCACGTGCCGCGGAGCGGCTGGGCCCGTGAGCCATGGCCGCTGAGCCTGCGCGTCCGGAGCCTGTGCTCCGCAGCGGGAGAGGCCGCAGCGGTGAGAGGCCCGCGTATCACAAAAAAAAAAAAAAAAGGGAGTTCCAAGATTAGGTCAGTATTGACTCTGGGGGAGCAGAGAAAGATTTAGAATTGGATCCAGGAGGGAATGGGGCCTCTGGAGAGCAAAGAAAAGGCAGTGGAGGCCCTTAGGTAAAGGGTGGAGGAAAAAGGAGTAGAGTTGATGGGGGGCTATGTACACTATGATTGAGGTGGCTACCTGTTTCCCATACTCCCATCCATGGGGCATCACCAGCATGATTTCTGTTATTTTCTAGGACCACTTGGACTATTATTGACTCCGTTTTTCTAAAAATAAATATTTTTTCAAAGGAAACTTTATATCTCTACTCAAAATCCCTACCAGAATCATTTGCCATAAATACAATGTAACTGTAGAAAATACATACGGTGAAAACAATATCATATTGTTAAATTCTAACTAAATAGTCATCTGACAAAGGATGCCAGCCTGGGGCTTATTTTCTCTGTTAAATAGAGAGAATAGCATGAGTTAGGGAGGCGTGGAAAACATTACCACCATGCTAAATTTCTCCTTGAAACAATTAGAAAAATGAGGAAACAATTAAAATGGGAATAACTTTCTCACCCTCTAATTCAAAGTTATTTTATGTTGGGGTGCTGTCCTATCTAAAATTACCTCCCACATCTCCAATGGAACATATGCTTAAATAAAGAAATTCTGAGGTGGAGAATCAGATCTGCCTTGTTTTTGTGAAAAGAGCCCAAAGCTCCCTGCCAGAGAAGACTTGAGAAATGAGGGTTATGGCTGGGAAGGGAATTTGGAGCATTTCTAGGGAGGTAACAGCGTGGAGGTTCACTAGGGGCAGTAGGGAATGAAGGCTGAGCAACACAAACATCTCTCATCCCCACAGTTAGCTTTTCTCGCAGAATCCGTGGGGAAAGCAAAAGCCATTTAAAGGCTAGAGACAAGAAAGGGAGCTAGCAAGGTCTGCTATGGCTTCAGTTCTCTGTTTACACTTCTCTTCATCCTCTTCTCCCTTCTTCTCCCTTCTCTTCTCTCTCCCTCTCTCTCCCTCTCTCTTTCTCTCTCTCTCTCTCCCCGCCCCCCCACACTACCACCACTCACTCCAGTCTACTTTAGCTCACCTTATACATGCAGGAAAAGATGGAGGGAGGCATGCCAAAATGCCATAGGTGTATACTTGAGGGTTGAGAGTGGAAGGAGCAGGCCTTGCTTGACAGGGACCTTATTTCATGTACAAACTTTTATATGATTTAAAATTTCCAACAAATACGTACCAACTCAGTTAAAAACATTTTCATGTCTTGAATAACAACAACCAAAAAGAATGACTCAACAAGCATTATGGTAACTGTGTTTCTGCCTAATGGGAGATCTGTTTTCTGTTTAGACTCAATATGAAAGTTACTCTTTTCACCAAAGAAATTAAGTATAATGTCCCACCACCACCACATTGGCAGCAGAATATGGAGTGTTCAAATTAGAGAGGTGTAGGAGCAAGACTATAGCATAATCAATATTTTTTAAAAGCTACTGAATATTTTAATAAATAGCAAGCAGTTAGCAAAAAGCATACTGAAAGATTTAATTTCTTTTAAATACCAACGATGCAGGATGCATATAAAAAGAAATTTAGCAAGTAAAAGCAAATCATTTTCTACAATGCCTTTGAAAGTAGTTTCTACCATTATTTTCTACATTCACTCCTTGCTACTTTTACATGGTATTTAACACAATTTAAAACTGTTTTAATTATTTGTCATTTATTTTTAGTCTCTTCCTCTCCCCATAGAATATAAGTCCACAGGAGTGGGAACCATATCTGTCAATTACAGTCTCTGGCAAATGATAGGTGCTTAATTAATTTGTTGGATGAATGGATGGATGAATGAAAACAATGATAAAGATCTTTAAATAAGAAAATAACAATCTCAGAACAACTTACTGTTGGATAAAAATAGAGTAGAAAACTCCTTAGAGATCAAAAAACCTGCAGGATATAAGAAGAGAAAATTGGCAGATTGTAGAGAGAATACTTGGCTAAGGGTTTTCATCAGTTTTTTAGTGCAGAGAAATTGCAAATTACTACCTTAGTTTTACTGCCTAAAACAATATCTAAAACATAAATTGGTGTGTGTGTGTGTGTGTGTGTGTGTGTGTGTGTGTGTGTGTATACTCAAGTAACTATAGTATAAACTCTACAGATTTCTCCAATTCATAATGCAAGTTTGGTGTTTGGAAAGAGCATGGGTTTGTGGCCAGACCAATGTGGGTGTGAATTCCAGCCCCAACACTACAGAGGAGTGTGTGTGTGTTCCTGATTCAAACAAACTGTGAGGAAATATTTACAAAACAATTGGGGAAATATGAACACCAGTAGAAAGTGGATGATGTTAGGCCATTGTTCACTTGGATAGGTGGTACTAACAGCGTTGTGGTTACATTTATAAACGGTCCTCATCTATGGAGACGTGTATTGTGGATGGAGTGGTATGATGTCTGGGATTTGCTTTAGAATAATCAGGGTTGGGGCTGGCTAGGAGAATGGATAAAACAAGATTGACTGTGAATTGGTGGTTGCTGAAGCTGCTGTTGGCTGCACAGGACTTCACCATTCTATTCCCTTTATTTTTGTATAAATTTGAAATATTTTCATAATCAAAAGTTAAAAAACAACCCAATACATATGTACAGGTTAGAATAACACACTAGTTCAGTGACTCTGGGTAAGTTTCAAACCTTTTCTGAGTCTTAGTTTCCTCATCTGTAAAACTGGGATATGGGGTTGGCCAAAGAAGTTTGTTCGGTTTTTTCCATAAGATGGATCAGGTAGTGCTTAGTTGTCTTTAACTTCATTCAAAACAATTTTGTTAGATTGTACTGTGACACCTGTCACATCAGCGTGAATTTTAAAAAAAAAAACTTATCGGGCTTCCCTGGTGGCGCAGTGGTTGAGAGTCTGCCTGCCAACGCAGGGGACAAGGGTTCGAGCCCTGGTGTGGGAAGATCCCACATGCCGCGGAGCAACTAGGCCCGTGAGCCACAATTAATGAGCCTGCGCATCTGGAGCCTGTGCTCCGCAGCAAAAGAGGCCGCGATAGTGAGAGGCCCGCGCAGCGCGATGAGGAGTGGCCCCCACTTGCCGCAACTAGAGAAAGCCCTCGCACAGAAACGAAGACCCAACACAGTCATAAATAAATAAATAAATAAAATTTTTAAAAACTTATCAAAATTGGTGAATTTTAGGGCTTCCCTGGTATCACAGTGGTTAAGAATCCACCTGCAAATGCAGGGGTCATGGGTTCGAGCCCTGGTCTGGGAAGATCCCACATGCCGCGGAGCAACTAAGCCTGTGCGCCACAACTACTGAGCCTGCGCTCTAGAGCCCGCAAGACACAACTACTGAAGCCCGCATGCCTAGAGCCCGTGTTCCGCAACAAGAGAAGCCACCACAATGAGAAGCCCACGCACCTCAACGAAGAGTAGCCCCCGCTCGCCACAACTAGAGAAAGCCTGCACGCAGCAATGAAAACCCAACACAGGCAAAAATTTAAAAATTAATTTTTTTTAAAAAATTGGTGAATTTTTGTGTAGCCATTTTCATATTGCAGATGGAAGAAAAAAGCAACGTTTTCAGCATATTATGCTTTATTATTTCAAGAAAGGTAAAAACGCAACTGAAACACAAAAAAAGATTTATGCAGTGTATGGAGAAGGTGCTGTGACTGACTGAACGTGTCAAAGTGGTTTGCGAAGTTTCGTGCTGGAGATTTCTTGCTGGACAATACTCCACAGTCAGGTAGATCAACTGAAGTTGACAGTGATCAAATGGAGATATTAACTGAGAACAATCAACATTATACCACGCGGAATATAGCTGACATACTCAAAATATCCAAATCAAGCACTGAAAATCATTTGCACCAGCTTGGTTATGTTAATCGTTTTAATGTTTGGGTTCCACGTAAGCTAAGTGAAAAACACCTTCTTAACCAAATTTCTGCATGCGATTCTCTACTGAAACATAACGAAAATGTTCCATTTTTAAAACAAATAGTGACAGGCGATGAAAAGTGGATACTGTACAATAATGTGGAATGGAAGAGATCATGGGGCAAGCGAAATGAACCACCACCAACCACACCAAAGGCCAGTCTTCATCCAAAGAAGGTGATGTTGTGTATATGGTGGGATTGGAAGGGAGTCCTCTATTATGAGCTCCTTCCAGAAAACGAAACGATTAATTCCAACAAGTACTGCTCCCAATAAGACCAACTGAAAGCAGCATTCGACGAAAAGCATCCAGAATTAGTCAACAGAAAATGCATAATCTTCCATCAGGATTATGCAAGACTGCATGTTTCTCTGATGACCAGGCAAAAACTGTTTCAGCTTGTCTAGGAAGTTCTGATTCATCCGCCGTATTCACCAGACAGTGCACCTTCAGATTTCTATTTATTTTGGTCTTTACAAAATTCTCTTAATGGAAAAAATTTCAATTCCCTGGAAGACTGTAAAAGGCACCTGGAACAGTTCTTTACTCAAAAAGATAAAAAGTTTTGGGAAGATGGAATCATGAAGTTGACTGAAAAATGGCAGAAGGTAGTGGTGAATACGTTGTTCAACAAAGTGGTGAATACGTTGTTCAACAATGTTCTTGGTGAAAATGAAAAATGTGTCTTTTATTTTACTTTAAAACCGAAGGAACTTTTTGGCCGACCCAGTAATAATATTTATGTCACAGATAGCTAGGAGGTTTAAATAATGTAATACATATATCAAACATAACAGTGACTGGCACATAGGGCTCATAAATATTAGCTGTTGTTGACATTAATATTATTAGGGAGGGAGAGAGCACAAAATCTGGATACATATGTAGCAAAAGGTCAATCTAGGCACAGGGATTATGGGTGACTTTAATGTTCTTTTTTTGTTTAACTAATATTTTTAACAGTGAATATGGATTATTTGTATAATAAAAATTAAGCTTGAATGCTGCCTCAAATCCTTTCAAGAATGAAATGGAACTACCTAATGAAAGTTTAATGAACATGAAATTGAATTAATCATTAACTGAAAATTGTCAAGGATCAAGGGAAGAAGTCACAGGAAGGAAGGTGGGGCCAGGTCCAGGGGAGTGGACAAAGCTGGAAGTGGGAGCAAGCCCTCTGGAGAGGAAAGAGGCCTCCGAAAGCTCTCCAAGGACAGCCTGCCCCGCACAGCAGTCCTTTCTGCTTAGCTGTTCTTTTCCTCCACTATAAAAATTGGGTCCTTGCCTTTTTACTGTCAATATATTTTCTCCTTAGAAGAAAGCAGCCTTCAAACAACCTCAATTATCACTCTCCCAAAGACAACTCTCAAACCCACATCACCAATTCTCACTGTCTCTGAGCTGCCTGCCAAGCAATTTCAACTTGGTATGCTCATTTTCACCTTAAATCTCAGTATTTCTATAATGGCACAAATCCTGTCCCACTCCCACAATATGACATTATTATGACACTTAGTACTGCCTTTCTAATTCCACTAGGACTCCAGTCCCCAGAGGAAAAACCTCCCTCTCTGCCCTCACAACTGATTCTATTTGACAACATCATAGTAGCCTATTATGTGCCAGGCACTAGGGTTAGAAAGATGAAAATATGTGGATTCTGCTCTCAGGAGTCAGTGCTTATGCCAGTGTCCCTGTCTGGAGTGTCCTTTGATCATTTTTCACTCCGTAAACTCCTATTCACCCTTCAATGCCCAGTCAAATGTTACCTCTTTTTGACATCTTTCTGACTTCTTCCTCTGAGGTCTCAGTTTGGCAACTGTTGCCTTGTATCATGATTACTTGTTGTGAAAGAGGCTGAGAATTGTCTTCCAATATTTAGTATCTCCTCTTCTCTCATAGCAATAGATTCCCTAAGTTTTAGCCCAAGAAGTGACCTCCCAGAATAAAGACTGCATTTTGCATCCTCCCTTGCAGTTAGTTGTGGCCACATGACAAAACTCTACACAATGGGATGTGAAAGAAAGTGAGGCAGACAACTTCCAGGGAGAAACTTTGAAAGGAGGGATTATGGTCTTCTTTCCCACTCCCTCCATTCTTCTGATTGGAGCAGAGATGGACTATAAGCCCTCTTGGTTCAGGCAGATAAGGGCAACACCTGATGAAGCAAAGCCACCACACCAAACCTGGGATGCCTACCTCCAGCCCATCAAGTAAAAGAGAAGTAAACCATTTTATTTAAGCCACTGTTATTCCATGTCTCTGAAATAGGCAAGTAAACCTATTTCTTAAATAATATATTTGCCTACGTCTGACCCCCCGCCAAAGCTGTATAATTCTTGACGGTATTACACACATGTAATTGGAGTCTCCAAACAAGAGGAAGAAAAGCATGAAGCAGAAGGAATATTTGAAGACAATGGCTGAGAATTTTCCAAAACTGATGAAAAACCCCAAGCCACAGATTTAAGAAGATGTATGAACTACGTACATCTATACAAGCAGAGTAAATACAAAGAAAACCATACCTACCATGCCATATTTTTTAAACTGGTAAAAATAAAGACAAAGAGAAAATTCTTGAAAGCAGTCAGAAAAAAAGACACATTTATTTGCCCAGTGCTTGGAACAGATCAAGCTCCTGAAAAATATTTGCTGAATGAATGAATGATGACTTGGGTGGGTGTTTGATTGACTCAGATCACGTTGTTGCCCAGCATGTTGTGGTAGAAACACTGGAATGGGTATCAGGAGACCCGAGTTCTAATTCCAGCTCTGTCTTAATTAGCAGTATGAAACTAGACAACCATTTACTTCCTCCAGACTTCTGTTTCCTTGCTACAAAAAGAAAAAGCCAGATTTCTGACTCTGATAATGGCAGAGTAGCTTGTGGCAGACCAACCCTCCCACTGAGAACATCTCAAAAACCTATACAAGATATAAAAGGCAAAAAAAGTTTAAGAGTATTGGAGAGAAACCTTGGCAGCCAGTACTTGAGGAGACAGGATCTCAGAGAGAAGGGAACCGAATGAAGTGAGTTCAACAATCTGCCAGCACTTTGCCCCACAATGTTCTTTCTGATTCATCAGTAGTTCAAGATGAGTGAATAAAAACTCCAGCAGAAAAAAGAGCCTAAGAGTTTGGGAAGCTAACCTTAGCTCTCAGCAGCTGCACAGGGTTGAGGAGACAAAAACATTTCCCTTGTCCTGGAAGCTATAAAAGTTCTAATTTAAAATAAAATCTAGTAAGTCATGGATGTGTGTTAAGATCTCTGAGGTAACCACTAAAAAAAGAGTAAAAGAATTGTAATAACAAGCTAGTAGAAGAGGAAATTCAATGATAAGTATATTTCATTTATCCATAATCCATGGAGACAGAATGCACATTTGTGGTTACCAGGGACAAGGAGGGGAGGGGGAAATGGGGAGCAACTGCTTAATGGATGCAGGGTTTCCTTTCCGGGTGATGAGAATATTTTGGAACTAGGTAGAGGTGGTAGTTGTGCAGCACTGTGAATGTATTACATGCCACTGTGTTGTCCACTTTAAAATTGCTAAATTTTATGTTATATGAATTTCACTTCAATAAAAATTTTAAAATTTCAATAAAAGTGACAAAAATGTGTAAAATACTTGATTTATACAAAAGAAGGCAAGGAAAAAAATTTAAAAAGGAATACAGAACAGGTGAGACAAAAGAAAATAAGAAAAGATGATAAAATTTAACTCAATGTATCAAAACTACATCAAATGTAAATGGTCCTAATATATCGAGCAAAAGACAGAAATTATCATAAAACTCAACTATACTGCTTATAAAAAACACACTTTAAATATCAGAATACAGGAAGGTGAACTGAAGGAAGAAGATATACCATATAAGCATAAACCTGAGGAAAACAGTGGAGCTGACTAATACCAGACAAAGCAGACTCTGAGGCAAGAAGCATTACTAAGATAAAGAGGAACAACTCATAATTAAAAAACTCAGTCCACCAGGAAGCAATAGCAATTCTAAATTCAACTGTACCTCATAGCACGACTTCAAAAATATGAAGCAAAACTTGACAGAATTAAAGACAAATAGGCAGACCAAAAGTCATAATGGAAGATTTAATATGCCTCTCAGTAACTGATAGAACAAGCAGGGGGGAAAAAAATGACAAAAATATCCAAGATTTGAACACCACAATATACAGACTTGATCTTATTAACTCATAAAGAATGTTGTACCCAACAACTGTAGGATACACACTTTTCTCCAAGTGTACCAAAATTTTACATATACCAAAACTGATCATTCTCAGGGCCATAAAGCAAGTCTCAACACAATTCAAAGGACTGAAATCCCACAAAGAATGGTCTCTGACAACAGTAGAATTAAGCTAGAATCAATAACAAAAAGATAACAAGAAAATCCCTAACTGTTTGGAAACTGAGCAACACACTTCTAAAATGAGGAGACCAGAACACATGCTCTCCAGGGTCCCTTCAAGGTCTGACACTCTCTGAGTCTGAGCGCCTCATTTGCCAGCTTTCTACTTCACGCCAAGCAGTGCAGGCCACGGCAAATTTTCCTCATGTCTTTGGAGGCTAATGGGATTGTCAGCTTTTGCTCCATTCTCTTTGCGAGAGGAGAGAGCGAGAGAGCGAGAGAGCGAGAGAGAGATTGATTGATTCCCTGGGCAAAGTGAGACAATCTCCTATTTGCTCTCCTTCCTCCCTCTGCTTCCTGGGGTTCTGCAGGAGACATTTATGTTCCCCAATGACCATTTTTCCTAACTAGAGGATATACCTTCCAGATTCCCATGAGGCTCTCCCAGTCTAATGACAGTAGCCACTCCATTTCCAAGGCTGCTCACAGGAGGGGCAGCAGCAGCCACGCAGAAAGTGATGTCTGGTCTACGTACAGACTCCTCAGACAGAAGCCAGGGAGATTGACAGACCAACAGCTTGGGGACATCATTCTGCCCTGAACTCTCAGAGCTGGGCCACTTGTGGCCACCTTATTTGGGTTCCTGAAGGTGGCTGAAAGCAAGTCATATAAACCTAGCATCCCTTGACTGGAGGAGTAAGTAAGGCCTGGTGTAGACCAATACCCAAACAGCCAAGAGCTCTCTTCAGTTATCCTGTCCAGACTTGCCATGTGCTTATTTGTTGGGAAAGACTGAATACTCCTTTACACTAGGGTAAACATGATTGATAACCTTTAACAGGCATCCAAACCTCATTCGCTCAACATACTTTTATTAAGCTCCTACAACATGACAGGTACTCTGCTAGACACTAGTGTTACAAAGAGGAATCAAATGGATTCGTAAGTAAGAGAATTAAGCTCTAAAGTGCTGGGGAGAGTGTTTTCAGGAATATCCATGGGGACTATCCCATGGATGAGTCTAAAGTCCAGCATCTTCCTGAAATCAGAACCTGAGCCATAGCCAATCCTGGAGCCTAGAATGGTACAGGTCTTATTGCTCCACAGTAAAAGCCAAGAGTGGCCTTCCCCCAACACCAATCTCAGCACCAGTGCTCCTGCATCATAAATTACTGGGTTCAGAAATTTTTGGAAATGGTGACAAAGTAAACATATGGATATGGGGCACATAAACTTGTTTACAGCAGGCAAAGCCACTATTACCCACAACCTTGTATTATTGGTATTGCAGCAGAGCCTCTTGGTCCCAGGGGTTGTACTGAGGCACTGAGAGGACTCACATGTCATGCTCAGGCAGCACTGTACTTGTATTTTCACAAATGGACAAAAAGAGCAGAAGACATGTTCCTGTGGGAGAATGGGAAGGAGGGCTGGTGCTTTGAGTGATGGCTATACAGACCGGTGCAGGGAGAGGGTGTAGCTGAGCCCAGATGGCCTAGCTGAGATAGGCAGTGAGCGCCCATCAGCCCTCCCTGGAGGTCTGCTAGGCCAGCTCTGGGCTTTTCTGCCGGCAGCTGTGATGCCTGGTGCACCTCACTCAGCTACCCCTCAGTAGCTCTCTACCCTAACTCCTGCCTCCCAGTGCACCTGTGACTCTGTGCTCAGAGACGGGGGCCTGCACCGATCACTGTCAGCTTACCTCCTGAGTTCTGGAGCCAGGCCACCCTCAAGGCCACAGAGCTGACCCACAGTCCCATGTCCAGGTAAAGTGACTGGCAGCCAGCTGAGAGCAGGTCCCATGGGCACCACAGAATCAAAGTAGAAGAGGTCATTCGGCTAATCCCTTATGACTGGTTGAGGAAGCAGGGACAGAGGTCTCCTGGCTCCCCAGACCTAGAATAAATCCTTCCTCCATTTCTTCCCTGTCCTCCACCTAGCAGGTTCCTGTGGAGCTGTGAGAAAACACACACACACAAGCACACATACGCAGGTAGACCCACACATGTGCACACACGCACACACATCAGGTGCAGAGCTGAGCCCTGACCCGTGGCTGGTGGTTCTGGGTGTCACCCATTTGACAGTACTCACTTCCTATTTGGCTTCCCTGAGGCTTGGAATGGACAGAGAGGGGTCACAAACAACCTCTCCTGCAGGGTGGGGGCAGAGGCTCCCGGAGAGACCCGCAGCTAGTCCACACAGGCAGGGGGAGGTCACCAGCTCCTTCCCAGTGCCCTCCAGTCCCTGTGGAGTCCCTCAACACTATTTCCCAATCTGACAAATGTGAGCCAAACCTGGCTTCTCAGTGACAACACCCACTCCTAGCATAAAGGGTGAGTGACAACATTCTAAAACAGAAAAAAGAAGATGCATGCCTCCCTCTATGAGAAGAAATCCTTTGGGGACAGCCAAAGGGGAAAGAAATGAACATTTACCATGCACTTGCCATGCATTTTCACATATGGTCTCAGCAACCATCGGAGGAGGATTATAGTTTCCAGTTTTACACAAAGGGAAACTGAGGTCCACAAATGCTAGTTATGCAATTTGCCCAAAGTCACAGCACTACTGAGTGGTGGGATAGCATTCAAACTCAGGTCTCCTTAATGGGCAAGGAAAAAAGCCCCGAAGGCCAATGTGGTGATTTGAGAAAGAAACAGTATGCGGAAAGGGCAGAGCTGAGTACAAAAGCAAAACACGTGCATTTGAGTTTATTTTTAAAAGCCCAAATTTCTAAAAGAAAGGAATTTATATATGGGATATGTTACACTTCTGGTAAATGTTCAAAAAATAATAGACCCTCCCCCCCCACCCGAGCGAATTTATATCCAGTCTGAGTCCAAAGACTTGAGCCATGTAACCTTGGATGAGCCACTTAATCCTTTGCACCAGAGAGGCAGATTGGAGACAGCCCAGAAATGAGTTGGCAGAAGGAGGAAACTGAAGGCTGCTGACGTGAATGACAAATGCTAGAAATGTGGATGTGGAAGGGCAGAGAGAAACAGACATCTGGGAAGCGGGATGAGGGCTGATGGCAGTGGGCAAGCAGAAAGAGCATGTCTGAGGCCAACCATCTGAGGGCCTACAGAGAGGGGAGGGCACTCAACTATAATCTCCATGTAGCTAAGAGCTCGTCTGATTCTGCCACTGCCCCAAGGCCTGAGGCCTAGGTGATATTCAATGACAAGCTAAGAAAAGAGCAAAGAAGAAATTCAATCCTGTGCTCAAATGGAGAAGGTAGGATTCTAAGAGGTTCCTGAAAGGATAGTGTCCAGGGGCCCAGAACAGTGCTGGCACAAAGTAAAAGATCAATATCTGTTTATCAGATGAATTAATAAATCAGGATATCTAGTTTCTGACCCAACTCTGCTTCTCCATCAATCTAAAGAAATCAATTTAACCTCCCAGGATCTAATCTTCATCAAATGTAAACTGAAGAGCTTATACTGGACAACCTCCAGCTCAGGTGCTCTATGGCCCCAAGGCTGAGGACCCCCCTGGCCAAAGCACACCCTCTCACAGACGAGAGTGGGATGAATGCCAATAGACCATGGAGTCCATGGATGCCAGCCCAGGGGTCAAGAATCCTCTTTGAGGAAGAGGTAGTGAGTAACCTCTGGGCTGGAACACAGGAGCTAGCACAGAAAATTTATCCAATCTCTCTCTCATGCTTCCTCTCTCTCTCTCTCTCTCTCTCTCTCTCTCTCTCTCTCTCTCTCTCACACACACACACCTCTCTCTCTCTCTCTCTCTCTCTCTCTCTCTCTCTCGCACACACACACACACGCACACACACAGTCCCTCTTACCTCCCAGATCACACTTACCAGCCTAGCAAAGGTTTCAGCCACGTGTGTCAGGTCAGGAAGGTCTAATCCTCGGCCCCCAACAACTCCTCAGACTCCCATGAGTGTGGCCCTGTGTTATTTCAAATGTGAGATCCATTCCCCATCTTTTCTCCTGCATCCCTATCCTTCAGCCATGTCTGCCACTCATCAAGCCTCCCACAGTGCCAGGGGGCATGGGCACAGGCTCCAGCCTCAAAGCACCTCTCCAGCACTGACTCCCCAGCTGACTTCGGGTAGTCATTTAACCACTCTGACTCCAGTTCCTCATCTGTGAAATTAGGAAGTAATGCCTACCTGAAGGTTTTTTGCAAAAGTTAAATAAGAGAGTGAACATAAAGAACCCTGCACACTGCAATAGGGGTATTGCAGTAGGGGAGACAGGTGAAGTTCAACTCCAAATTCAACAAGGACAAGTGGGGATTCACAACCAACAGACAGAGTGAGGGGTCAGTGGATGGAAAATTACAAAGAGGAGACATAAATGGTAGGGGGATTCTTGCTAAACTGACTTTACAAGATTCATGCTGAAGGCAGGCCAGGATAGTCAAATACCAAAGGTGGGAGATGAGGAATTTGATCATAGACAGTGATCAGATATCAAGTGTGGGGGATTCTGTCTAAACTGACTTAGGATTCTTACTAAAACTAGGCTTAGCAAAAACAGACATGGAAGCCCAAGGTCAAAGCCTAATCAAAAAGAGGGTTCAAAGGAGCCTAACAAATGTTTGGTCAAGGAGAGAGTCTTGATAACCTGCCACAGCTGTCCAACTAACAATTATCAAGCCAAACACAGGGCCTTAGTGTTCTGAGTCCTCAAAATAACCCTGGAAGGAGGATCAAGAATCATCATCCCAGTTTCATCAATAAGAAAATAAGGGCACCGACAGCCCAAAGTCACACTGCTGGTGAATGACAGAGCTGGAATTTGAACCCAGAAAGTCTGGCTCCTAAGCCCACAGCCTTAATGACCAGATGACACAGCTTCCCATCTAGTTCATTTTTGATGGATTTCATGCTTAATTACTCTCTCCACAAATTTGGGGCACAGAGACCCAAAGAGATAGGGCTCTCATGCCATCCTGCTTTACAATGGGCCATCCCTTCACATCCTAATCATTACTTTGGGGCCTAGAAAGATAAGCCATTGTAATGGACACTCCATAATGTGATTTGACCAACAAAAACATTGGTATACAAAAGAAGAAACCATAGCAGATTTCTGTGTTAGTTTCTATTTTTGTTGTGTTCTGCTTTTGTTTGATAATAAGGGGGAGGAGACTGAGCTTGAACACTCATCTGCAGCAAAAATTTTTTTATCATCAGGGCCTGGAAAACAAAATGAGTTTTAATTTCTTCCAATTTTATTTCAACTTTGCCAGTGAACATCTGTTCTCATGGACTTGGAAGCCATAATACACGGCTAACACTTTCCAATAATTTTCTTTTGATAATTCCTCTGACAGTGTGAATAAAATGGCCTGAATATGGATTAAACATCACATGACAGTACTTTCCCAATTCCCAATTCTTTTTCTACCAAGATAATAAGAGGGGAAAAAAATGATTTATCAGAAGGGAAAAGCATTGGACTAGGCATCAGGAAAGTCAGGCTCTCATTCAGGCTCTGCTACTTACTCTTTAGCTGTGTGACCTGGGGTGGGCAACTTCACACCTCTGGGTGTCTTTTTCAACAATGGGAAGTGACAATCTTATTCTACCTTATCCCCAAGTCCCTCCCAGCTCTGAAATTTCCTGCATCAATAATACAATATAATGCCAGGAGACCCTCACAGCATCAGTATTTTGGCTTTGGACCTAGTTTGAGTTAACCTGGCTTGCTGGCTAACATAGGGGAAAATCCACAATTAATTGTATACATTTATGAGCATAAAAAGGACAACGTTTATGTCAGGGATCCCACATGACAGGTGACATAAGGGAGGGCATCAGAGTGAGCAAGTAAACAATAGGGAGAAGTAGGAACAGTGGTGAACAGAGACAGTGGTGTCTCTGAAGGTCGCAGCAGTGGAAATGTAGGCCCAGTGTGACCAGAGTCTGAGTTTTCAAGAGAAGATAGAAGTCTGGATTTTTATGTGAGACTGCCCAATTTTTAAAATACTACTGGAGCCAAATAAAACACACTCAGGGTCCCAGTTAGCAAATACTGGGTCACGTTTACTGGGTCTCCATACCCTTCTCTTTGCTCCCAGAGCTCCAAGTATGAACAGCATTCATTCTGTTTATTCATCTATCTCCTTGCTGGGCCTAGAACATCTTGAGGGTCCTGGATTCTATGTCAATCTTGAGTAGCACACTGTGAATAGTTAATGGAACAAAGGAATCATTATTTACAACTAAAACCTCACAAAAGACCACAGACTGGGTGGCTTAAACAAGAGAAATGTATTTTCTAACAGTTCTGGTGGCTGTAAACTCCAAGATCAAGGTTCCTGCAGGATTCAGTTTCTAGTGAGGCCTCTTCCTGGCTTACAGGCAGCGACCTTCTTGCTGTGTCTTCACGTGGCCCTTCCATGGTGTGTGAGCACAGAGAGACAGAGAGCTCTCTGGGGTCTCTTTTTATAAGGCAATAAACCTATCAGGTCAAGCTCCACCGCCCTATGACCTCTTTTAAACTTAATTACTCCCTTGGAGGCCTCATCTCCAAATATAGTCATACTGGGGGTTGGAGCTTCAACATATTAATTTGGTGGGCACACAAAAATTCAGTCAAGGGGGGAAATTCTCTGGCGGTCCAGTGGTTAGGACATCATGCTTTCACTGCCAAGGGCCCGCATTCAATCCCTGGTCAGGGAACTAAGATCCTGCAAGCTGCTTAGTGTGGCCAAAACAATTTTTTTTTTTTAATTTAAAAATTGAAACAAAAATTCAGTCCATCACAGTCACCTAATTCCAATCCACAAGAATTGACTAAAGGGATGGAGGAGGGAAAGTATAAGAAACTGAGTCTGGAGGGCAAGTCAAGAGGGGCAGGAGATGCAGAGGCCCTCAGCCAGGTTTGCCTGAGCCTCTTTCCTTTTCCAGTGGCCTGCATTTTCTCAAGCCTTACTGATGCTCCTCGCCCCTCCATTACCCACTGAGCTAAGCAATGGGCTCTCTCAGGACCATGGCCTTGAGCTTTCCTACAAGCTGATACACATACAGTATTGGCTGGGCCACCTCCAGCACCCACATAGTCTCCCTTCCTCACAGCAGACCTGCCATGGAGGCATCATTATCCTCACTTTCCTAACGAGAAAAATCAGGCCCAGGCAGGTGGAGTAACAGGTCCAAGTTCATATGTCTAGTGAGTGGCAGGGCCCAGATTCAAACCCCAGTCTGCTTAGCAATAAGGCCTTTGCCCCACCCCCTGAGCATCACAGCTTTCCTGCCATCCACCTCTCCACTAGCTGCCCTGTCCCCAACCTAGAACCTTCAGATATCAGAAGCCAGCACCTGAACCACAAACTGATGTTTACCAGGAGTCAATCCTCATATTCCCCAGATACCTCACGCCTCATCTGATCATCATTTCCCCTCAGAGGCAGTCTTAGCATGTTACAAGTAAGAAATGATCCATGGTGAGTGGCTTCTGGGGTCCCAACAAGGCCCCCCTCACTTCTTAAGCAAGTTAAGAAGTGCTTTCTTAACACTCTGCTTTCTGGTACCTGAAATTCCATTTTTTGAGCTTCCTATATCAAACCCTGATGATGAAGCCTGGTTAATCATCAGATCATTCAGGAAGCTTTTTATTTTTTATATAATGAAAAAGCTCACTGGTTCCCCCCCATTTATATAGGTAATAAATGTTTATTGTAAAATGTTAAACAATACATAAAGATATAAGAAAATAAAACTCACCTGAAATTCTACCCTGAGATAACCATCACTAACACATCAATGACCTTATTTATATACATATAGGTTTTATGAGGTCTTATCACACATGCCACTTTTATTGCTAACTCTTTAAATGTGGTTTGGGGAGGGGAGGTTACTTTCTTACTCCACCACTGTCCCCTATCACCCATAGTCTTTGGCCCAGGTCACCAATGTTAACAACCTTTCTCTATGCTCATCAATCATACGTACATACACAGACAGGCACAGACTGATAAGATGATGATAATGATAGGTTTAAAAGGGAGATCTGGATTATCCTTTGATTTATCCTTTAAAAAAAAAGAAATCGGGACTTCCCTGGTGGCACAGTGGTTAAGATCTGCCTGCCAATGCAAGGGACACGGGTTCGATCCCTGGTCTGGGATGATCCCACATGCCGCGGAGTAACTAAGCCCATGCACCACAACTACTGAGCCTGAACTCTAGAGCCCGCAGGCCACAACTACTGAAGCCCGCGTGCCTAGAGCCCATGCTCCACAACAAGAGAAGCCACTGCAATGAGAAGCCCACTCGCGGCAGCTAGAGAAAGCCCACGTGCAGCAACGAAGACCCAATGCAGCCGAAAACAAACAATAAATTAAATAAATAAATAAAATAAAAATTTTTAAAAAGAAATCATATACATTTCTCTGACTTGATTTTCTCGTTTAATAATAGCTCATGGGAATACCTTAGTCATCTTTTTTAAAACTTCAAAGTATTCCATGATACTGATAATCACAATGCACTGAACTATTCCCCTATTGATGGAAACTTTATGTCCTATTTTTGTCACTATGCAACAAATATTCTAGGACATGTCTATCCATACACACTGCCTCTATTCTATGAAAGAGATTCTCTGGAATGGAATTGCTAGGTTGAAATGACGTGTGTTTTTAATTTTAACTGCTAATGCCAGATTTCTTTCCAAAATGTTGTAGCAATCTACCTCTCTACCAACACTCTCCTGCTTCCCACCAGTAGTAGGTGTTATCATTCTCTAATTCTGTCAGTCTGATGGGTGGAGAGTGATAACCCATTGTTACTTTTTATTTTTTTCATTTCCCTGTCTACCAGAGAGCTTGAGCATCTTTTTAATGTTCATTAGTCGTTTGGGTTTGTGTTTCTGTGAATAGTCTGTCCTTATCCTTTGCCCATTTTTAACTGGATTGGTTGCCTTTTTTAAATTTTTATTTTATATTGGAGTATAGTTGATTAACAATGTTGTTTTAGTTTCAGGTGTACAGCAAAGTGATTAAGTTATACATATACATGTATCTCTTCTTTTTCAAGTTCTTTTCCCATTTAGGTTATTTCAGAATATTCAGCAGAGTTCCCTGTGCTATACAGTAGTTCCTTGTTGGTTACTGGTTGCCTTTTTACTATCAATTTGTAAGATATTAATCCTTTGGAATAGAGACAGGCTAACAGTTCACCTAAGCTTTTTCTCCATCCTCCTAAGAACAGCCAGACTACATGCCCCAGCCTCCCTAGTGCTTAGACATATCCAAAGACTTAGTTTCAGCTGCTGAATCACGGTGGAAGTGTGTGTTCCACTCCCAGACCCAGCCCATAAAATTGCCCACTTGTGAGTGTCCCTCCTAATTGTCCTTCCCCAACAACCTCAGAAGCCACATATTAACGATGGAGCTGCAACAAAATGGAAAGAGCCTGGGTTCCTCCTGAAGCCCTCCCTGGAAGAGAGCTGCATCCAAACAGGTCACCTGCTGTAGACTTCATATGAGTGAGAAACTCATTTCTATTGTGTTAAACCATAGGGAGTAATGGGTTGATATGTACAGCAGTTAGTCGTGTCCTAACTAATACACCTACCACCTGCCATATGTTTTGCAACGCTGTTCCCCGAACTATCACTGTGTATCAACTTTGCTTGTAGTAAAATTTAAATTTTAAAACGCCTATATTTTCTTGTACTCCTTCATTTTATTGTTTCTATATTCTCTATCTAAAATGATCTCTTGGAAGATTTTCAGGAATACAGATTCTAAAATCCATCCTAAAAAATTCTGCTATAAGAGACTGTAATGGAGCCAGGAAATCTAGATATTTTTAAAGCTCCCTGGGTGATTCTGCTTAGGCCATTAAAGTGGCAGCCCCTACCAAAACAGAAGTAACTTGGGGTAATGACCCCCTTATTACTCATTGATGCCACTGAGAATAATTTACCTGTCTTCTAAAAGTAGACTCCTGGAGGCATCTGGAGAGATCCTAACCTGAAGCTATGTGTTAGCCCATCACTGTAGGCGGCTACAATGGGTTCATATCCTGACTCCTCTACTTGTGTGTCTTTGGGCAAGTGACTTACCTTCTCTGGGCCTCCTTTTTCCTCCTCTACAAAGTGGAGGGTGATGATAATTTCTACTTTGTGATATGAATACTGACTTAATTTTCAGGGTCAAGCCAAAGATAAAGATACACATAAATATATTTAATTCAAAACCAGGCACATGAGAGCAGCCCAAGAAATTGTTATTATTAATTCTAACTTAGAGAGACACTAAATACAACGTTGCCTAACCTATAATTTTGCCTGTGGACAGTTCCACTGGACATCTTCAGGCACTAAGCCCTTTCAGTTAAAGAAATTTAAATTAGAAAAATTAGATATAGATAAATAAATATTTAAAGAGCAATTAGCTTTACAAGCATAAAAATATCCCAGAAATTCTCTGAATCTCTCAAAACTTGCTCAGTTTGGTCTGTTTTGTATTAGTGTATTTCTGTATTTGTGTGTGTGTGTGTGTGTGTGTGTGTGTGTGTGGTTTGGTGTGTTGCGGAGTAGGGGATGTTTAAAACGCTAGGTTAAGTATAAGGACTGCAGGCTCTTAAGAAGAATAATTGCTATCAGAATGACTATCATCAAACAGTCTAAAAATAACAAATCCTGGAGAGACTGTGGAGAAAAGGAGACCATGATACACTGCTGGTGGGAATGTAAATTGGTACAGCCACTACAGAAAACAGTATGGAGGTTCCTTAAAAAACAAAAATAGGACAACCACATGATCCAGCAATTCTACTCCTGGGTATATATATGGAAAAAATAATTTGAAAAGACACATGCATCCCAGTGTTCATAGCATTATTTATAATAATAGCCAAGACATGGAAACAACCCAAGTGCTCAGAAAACTGGATTAAGAAGATGTGGTGTAGTAAAACTCCTAGAAGAGAACACAGACAAAACATTCTCTGACATAAATCATACCAATATTTTCTCAGGTCAGTCTTCCAAGGCAATAGAAATAAAAATAAATAAATAAACAAATGGGACCTAATCAAACTTACAAGCTTTTGCACAGCAAAGGAAACCTTAAAACAAAAAGACAACCTATGGAATGTGGGAAAATATTTGCAAATGATGCAACCTACAAGGGCTTAATCTCTAAAATATACAACAGCTCATATAGCTCATAAACAAAAAAACAACCCAATTGAAAAATGGGCAGAAGACCTTAATAGACATTTCTCCAAAGAAGACATTACAAATGAACAGTAAGCACGTGAAAAGATGCTCAACATCACTAATCATTAGAGAAATGCAAATCAAAACTACAGTGTGGTACCACCTCACACCAGTCAGAATGGCCATCATTAAAAAGTCTACAAAAGGGGCTTCCCTGGTGGTGCAGTGGTTAAGAATCCACCTGCCAGTGCAGGGGACACGGGATCGAGCCCTGGTCCGGGAAGATCCCACATGCCGTGGAGCAACTAAGCCCGTGTGCCACAACTACTGAGCCTGTGCTCTAGAGCCTGCAAGCCACAACCACTGAGCCCACCTACCACAACTACTGAAGCCTGCGCACCTAGAGCCCATGCTCCACAACAAAAGAAGCCACCTCAATGAGAAGTCCACGCACCACAACGAAGAGTAACCCCTGCTCGCGGCAACTAGAGGAAGCCTGCATGCAGCAATGAAGACCCAGGGCTTCCCTGGTGGCACAGTGGTTGGGAGTCCACCTGCCGATGCAGGGGACATGGGTTCGTGCCCCGGTCCGGGAAGATCTCACATGCCGCGGAGCGGCTAGGCCCGTGGGCCACGGCCGCTGGGCCTGCGCGTCCGGAGTCTGTGCTCCGCAACGGGAGAGGCCACAACAGTGAGAGGCCCGAAACAAGATCCAATGCAGCCAAAAATAAATAAATAAATAAATAAATTAAAAAAAAAAAAAAAAAGGGTGTGGAGAAAAGGGAACCCTCTCCTACACTGTTGGTGGGAATGTAAGTGGGTGCAGCCACTATGGAAAACAGTATGCAGATTCCTCAGAAAACTAAAAATAGAACTACCATATGATCCAGCAATCCCACTCCTGGGCATATACCTGGACAAAACTATAATTCAAAAAGATATATGCACCCCTATGTTCATAGCAGCACTATTCACAATAGACAAGACATGGAAACAACCTAAATGTCCATAAAGAAGACGTGGTACATATATACAATGGAATACTACTCAGCCATAAAAAAGAAAAAATAATGCCATTTGCAGCAACATGGATGCAACTAGAGATTATCATATTAAGTGAAGAAAGTCAGAAAGAGAAAGACACAATACCATATGATATCACTTATATGTGGAATCTAAGATATGGCATAAAAGAACCTGTCTACAAAACAGAAACAGACTCAGACACAGAGATCAGACTTGTGGTTGCCAAGGGGGTGTGGAGGAGGGAGAGGGATGGACTGGGAGTATGGGGTTAGTAGATGCAAAGTATTACATTTAGAATGGATAAACAACGAGGTCCTACTGTATAGCACAGGGAACCATATCCAATCTCCTGGGATAAACCATAATGGAAAAGAATATTAAAAAAAATGTATGTATGTGTATAATGAGCCACTTTGCTCTACAACAGAAATTAGCACAACACTGCAAATCAACTATACTTCAATTTAAAAAAAAAAAGATGTGGTATACACACACACACACACACACACACACACACACACACACACGTACACAATAGAATATTACTAAGCCATAAAAAAGGAATGAACTATTACCATTTCAATGTGGATGGACCTAGAGAATATTATGCTTAGTAAAAATAAGTCAGAGAAAGACAAATACTATATGATATCACTCATATTTGGAATCTAAAAATAATGCAAGTAAATGTATATACAAAACAGAAACAGATTCACAGACATAGAAAGCAAATTTATGGTAACCAAAGGGGAGAGAGAGGGTGGGAGGGACAAATTAGGGGTATGGGGTTAACAGATACAAACTACTATACATAAAATAGATAAGCAACAACAATTTACTGTATACCGCAGGGAATTATACCCAACAATCTTATAATAACTGATAATGGAATATAATCTGAAAGAAAGAAAACTGAATCACTATGCTGTACACCTAAAACTAACACAATATTGTAAATCAACTATACTTCAATCTTTTAAAAATGGATGCTGGGACAATGATTCATGAATAACTGCTCAAGGTAAGTCCAGTTAAATCCCAGAAAAACAACTGCCAACATTAATTAAGGGAACCCGAATTTATTGAGGGCCTACCCTGTGCCAGACTGTGTGCTAACGATGTTATTTGCCATCTCCTTCATCCCTTGAATAGGCCCATGAAATTGCATGTTACTATTCCCACCTAGGAGATGAGGAAACAGGGGCTCAGAGAGGTTAAATAAGTTGTCCACAGCTACACAGCTATTAAAGAGTGGAGTCAGGATGTGCACTCAGGTACAAGGTTGCTTTTGGAGATGGTGAAAATGTTCTAAAATTAGATCATGATAATGCTTGCACAACTCTGTGAGTATACAAAAATATCACTGAACTATACACTTCAAACCAGTGAACTTTGTGGTATATAAAGTATATCCCAATACAGCTGCTTAAAAAAAAAAAAGTGCACCAGGTCTGTCTGACTCCCACACCAGACTCGTGTAAAATGCTTTCTGGCTTAAAAAGTGCTTTCACATGCATCACCTTGTTAACGTCCAAACCGCCCCCCTTCCCCCTCCCAACACCACACTCTAGCTGTGGAAATCCCACAGGCCTACAGAGACATGAGGGATGGATAAACAAAGCCAAAACTTTTACATGGCCTCTCAGGCCAGATGGTCAGCAAAATCACAGGGGTCAGAGTGGATATGGAAGTCAGGTATCAGAGTCTGAATGTGTGGGAGAGCAGGGCAGCCAGTGCAGCTGGTGCCTTCCCATGCTCACCAAAACCGTCACAAAAATCTCTTCAGTCCACTTACAACGCTGCCTTGCTAACCTTTATTTAAAAATCAAATCTGATCTCATGGATCCCACTAGAAGCCCTCAGTAGCTCGCCTTTGCCTTAGGGTTACAGGCAAAGATTTTAATGCAAAACCCAAATCCCTCAAGACCTAAGGCCTCATGACACCCTGCACTCTAGCCACACCAGGCATGGCCAGTCCCTGGCTGCGAGAGAGTGCTCAAGTCTTCATACTTCTGCCATCATTGCTCCTTATCTGCCTGAAGGACCCCAAGCAGCATCGGAGTCAATTTTAACTCTGCTCTGTGGGCCCTGCTGCCCTCCCTCACCCACAGCCCACACCTTCTAGTTCTCCACTTACATTTTCTTCATATCTTATTTTTAGCATTTTCACACTTCATTGGCACTATTTGTTCCTTGCCATCTTCACCTCTCTGCACAGCCTTATCACTACAAATCCACACAGCCAACTGCTCACTTGCCCACTTACCCTCTCCACGTGGAAGGAGCACAGGCACTGTTCTGGACTGAATTGTGTTCCCCCAAAGGAGAGAAGTCCTAACCCCAGGTTCCTGTGAGTATGATGCTATTTAGAAATAAGGTCTTTGTAGATGTAATTAGTTAAGATGAGGTTGTACTGATTAGAGTGGGCCAACTTCAGTATGACTGATGTCCTTATAAAAAGAGGACAGAGATACACAGACATTCAGGAATAATGCTGTGTAAGGATGGAGGCAGAGATTGAAGTGATGAAGCTACAAGCCAAGGAATGCCAAGCGTTACCAGCAACCACCAGAAGCTAGGAAGAGGCAAAGAAGGACCCTCCCCTAGAGATTTCAGAGGGAGCATGGCCCCGCCAACACCTTGATTTCAAACTTCTAGCCTCCAGAACTGTGAGAGAATACATTTCTGTTGTTTTAAGTCACCCATTTCTGTGGTTTTAAGTGAATCACCCAGGTTCTTTATTACCATAGCCCTAGCAAACTCATACAAAAACTTTATACCCATTAAGGTGAAGGGTAGCAGAATATGTCATCCCAAATATGTCACTTGAACATAAGGATTTATGACTGAAGGCAACTGAGAAGGAGCAAGTAAAAGAAAAGCTTTCTGTCCTCCCTCTATTTGCCTAAAAGCAGGATATAAATTTGTAAAGGTGTCCCTCCCTCCCCTCTCTAACAGGAAGGATAGAAGCTAATCATCATAGACAACTCTAAACCCTTATTGGTCCAGAGAACCACCAGAGGAGTCTACAAAACAAAGTTTACTAACTAGCCCTTATCTTCCGTAAGTCCCCCATATATCTGCCTTTCTCGGAAGGAAGATAACCCAAAACAATGTCCTCCTCTCTCTTTAGAAAGACTTTCTAAACATTCTTTAACACCATACACAAAAATAAACTCAAAATGGATCAAAGACGTAAATGTAAAGCGGGACACTATAAAACTCTTAGAGAAAAACATAGGCAGAACACTCTTTGACATAAATCGCAGCAATATCTTTTTTGATCCACCTCTTAGAGTAATGAAAATAAAAACAAAAATAAACAAATGGGATCTAATTAAACTTAAAAGCTTTTGCACAGCAAAGGAAACCATCAACAAAACAAAAAGACAGCCCTCAGAATGGGAGAAAATATTTGCAAATAAATAAACAATCTAATTAAACTTAAAAGCTTTTGCACAGCAAAGGAAACCATCAACAAAACAAAAAGACAGCCCTCAGAATGGGAGAAAATATTTGCAAATGATGCAACGGACAGGGGATTAATTTCCAAAATACACAAACAGCTCATGCAGCTCTATGTCAAAAAAACAAACCCAATCAAAAAATGGGCAGAGCTTCCCTGGTGGCGCAGTGGTTGAGAGTCTGCCTGCCTATGCAGGGGACACGTGTTTGTGCCCCGGTCCAGGAAGATCCCAGATGCCGCGGAGAGGCTAGGCCTGCGCGTCTGGAGACTATGCTCCGCAACGGGAGAGGCCACAACAGTGAGAGGGCATACCGCAAAAAAAAAAAAAAAAAAAAAAAAATGGACAGAAGATCTAAATAGATATTTCTCCAAAGAAGTCATACAGATGGCAAAAAAACACATGAAAAGATGCTCAACATCGCTAATTATCAGAGAAATGCAAATAAAAACTACAATGAGATATCACCTCACACGAGTCAGAATGGCCATCATCAAAAGGTCTACAAACAATAAATGCTAGAGAGGGTGTGGAGAAAAGGAAACCCTTCTACACTGTTGGTAGAAATGTACATTGGTACAACCACTGTGGAAAACAGTATGGAGGTTCCTTAAAAAACTAAAAACAGAACTACCATATGTTCCAGCAATCCCACTCCTGGGCATATACCTGGAAAAGAAACATAATTCGAAAAGATACATGCACCCCATAGTTCACTGCAGCACTATTTACAATAGCCAAGACATGGAAGCAACCTAAATGTCCATTGACAGAGGGACGGATAAAGAAGATGTGGTACATATATACAATGGAATATTACTCAGCCATAAAAAAGAACGAAAGAGGTCTGGCACAAACAAGCGATAGGGAGGAACCCCCACAGTGGCGCCCGCTGGCACTGGCTTGTCGCGGTAGAACGAGCGCCTAAATATTTCTGCCCCAGCATGAGCTGAAGCTGCCCTCTGCCTCTTTAGGAGACTCTCCAAGACCAGCAAGTTTCCTGAATGAAGAGTTGGTGGGTGAGCTATGTGACATCTATGGGGGAAGTGGAAAGACTGAAGGGTTTCCCTGTATTGCTCTCTTTCCTGAACTACTATCTACTTAGAGTCCCCCTCAAAGCCAGAGTCCAAGGGAAAGATGTCCAAGAATGAGAACTAGAACCTGGATTTTGGTGAATTTAACAAGTGCAGAGAGAAGTTGATGCTCTTATCTGCAAATTTTGGAGAATTCTGACTAGGAATCAGAAAAACTGATTTTAAATATTTCTTATTTTTCTATCAACTAACTGGATGACCTGAGATCTGCCACGTACACACTGAATCATTGAACAAGCCGTAAGATCTTACTTGAATAGCTTCTCATGTGGTCACTGTGGCCATCAGACAAGAAAATATGTACAAATTACTTGTAATAACTCAAAATTCACTATATGTTACTTGCTATATTTTCATGACACATGGTAGAATTATAAGTGTTACAAGAGATACTGAGAAGGTGTTCTGAAAATTCAGTTGAATCACAAGATTTGATATCATTCAAATCTTATTTAATTGGGTATAATAGGGGGATAAATGTTAGTCAAACTTCTACTATTACGATATACTCCTTTATCTTTCAGTCTTCCATGTGCTTGCGTAGATTTCTACTGAATATAAACAAATAAAAGAAGGAAAGAGAAAGTGAAAGTCTGGAAAGAGGGGGAAAAAAGAAGGAAAGTAGGCAAAATTGAAAAATGACAAATAAAAGACCAAAAAAATTTGGAAAGGAGACTAAAATAAAAGTATTAGAAGGATGCAGGATACTAGCAAGAGAAGGATAATGTTAAAAAAAATTCAAGTGAGCATATTTTAAAGATCTTAATAGCTTTATTCAATGATTCATGAATCGAACAGCATCCAATCTAGCAGACAGAGAGCTCTGAGGAGCTGTACAAAATGCAAAAGACTTAATATGCAGAAGGGAATGGGAACAAGGGAGTTACACTAGGCAAAAAGCAGAATGGTTATGGCAAGGTCACTTTCCTTTAGGCGACGGCAAATTACCTAACTAGTGCTGATTAGGTGATTCCTGGCTGACTGGTTTAAGATTCCATGTTTGGGAGAGCAGAAACTGTAATTAAGTCTCCTCTCAGTTTCGTGACATGAGGCTTAGCATAAGTGACTCCATTTGAGGCCTACTGTCTTGTTTTTAACAACAGAAAGAGGACAAGAGTGTTACAGATGAAAACAGATTACAGAAGTTATTATTAATTCAACCCTAACAAACTTGCCTAAAATTAAGAAAGGAGTCTGCATTATTTGGCAAAAAGTTTAGATAATAATCAGCATTTTCAGATTTTTTGTAGTGACAAAATAGCTTCACTATCTCTTATTCATAAAACCACATCTATACATATTTGTATATCATTTATTTTTAAGGACAGAACCATCAATGGCAGGAGGGAGAAGCATATATAAAAATAAAAGATTATAATGAATATAAGTGACAATCACTTCTGGTTACCTACCATTTTTTTTTTTCTGAGAACCCAATTTTTTGGGATATGAGTGGCACTATTTTCAGGGTATGTCAGCCCTTAGGCAATCCATTTCTCCCCTGGTTTCTAAAGGTGGGCAAATAACCTGTTAGGACTAATGAGACCTGAGGGGAATTTTCTGAGAAAGACTTTCCTCTTTAATAAAAAGAAAGAGATGGGCATAACGAATTTCAGACTTGCACCTTTCCCCTTGTTCCTGCTTTGGATTGCAATTGTTAGAGGAATTACCATAGTTATCCATGTGATCGTAAAACTCAAAAGAATCACTGAGAAGGTAACTCAGAGTTTTAAAATCATTGGGCCACTGAACCAATT
The DNA here is from genome assembly GCF_000442215.2 of Lipotes vexillifer. Taxonomy (NCBI): domain Eukaryota; kingdom Metazoa; phylum Chordata; class Mammalia; order Artiodactyla; family Lipotidae; genus Lipotes; species Lipotes vexillifer. The sequence continues at coordinate 425,072 of NW_006782914.1, forward strand.
TTGTAAAAACTACTTACCTTTGAAATTAATACTACCCAAGACAGTAAACTTTCATTTTAGGCTAAAAAAAAAGAGAACGAAACAATGCCATTTGTAGCAACATGGATGAAGCTAGAGATTATCACACTAAGTGAAGTAAGTTAGAGAAAGCCAAATAGCATAGAATATCTCTCATATTTGGAATCTAATTTTAAAAAATGATACAAATGAACTTGTATACAAAACAGAAACAGACTCACAGACTTCAAAAACAAACTTATGGTTACCAAAGAAGAAATGTTGCGGGGAGGGATAAATTAGGAGCCTGGGATTAATATACACACACTACTATACATAAGATAGGTAACCAACAAGGACCTACTGTATAGCACAGGGAACTCTACTCAATTTTCTGTAATAACCTATATGGGAAAAGAATCTGAAAAAGAATGAATATATATATGTATAACTGAATCACTTTGCTGTACACCTGAAACTAACACAACATTGTAAATCAACTAAACTCCAATAAAATTTTAAAAATTTTAAAAAAGAGAGACTTTCTAGACACAGGACACTTCCATTTATAGCTCATTGGCCAGAACATAGTCATATGGTCATGCCTAGCTACAAGGAACACAGGGAAATGTATCTTTCACCCAGGTGAAAATATGGCCAACTGAAGAGTAATAGATGAGGAATGACCCCTTATAAAATTATTCCAATAAATAAATGAAAATGAAATTATAGAATATCACCATCTTGCATCCTCCAACAAATTAATGGATAAAAGCATTGAGCATCAACGACTGCTAATATAAGAGAAAAAGACTGAAAAGCAGACATCACATGCCTCCTGATGAAAGAACACATAACACTAACAATCCAGTTAAAATGATCAGTTATGAGTTTGATCAAACCTCTGGTAATCAGCAAAACTAAAACTGTGGAAACTCTACAGGTCAAATAGATCAGGTTCTTCAAAATATAAACTGTAAGAAGGAGAAAGGGATGGACAGGAACGTGCAGTTTAAGAGATTTAAGAGACAGATCAGTGTTGTTAAAGAGCAAAAGTAAACTCTGTTGTCTAGAGATGCACGATGGCGGTAATCAAACTGTGAAGATATGCAAGGAAGTGATTACCATAAAAGTTATGATCAGGGCTTCCCTGGTGGCGCAGTGGTTGAGAGTCCGCCTGCCCATGCAGGGGACGCGGGTTCGTGCCCCGGTCCGGGAGGATCCCACATGCCGCGGAGCGGCTGGGCCCATGAGCCATGGCCGCTGGGCCTGCGCGTCCAGAACCTGTGCTCCGCAACGGGAGAGGCCACAATAGTGAGAGGCCCACGTACCGAAAAAAAAAAGAAGGATGCCAGGAGCTTTCCTGGTGGCACAGTGGTTAAGAATCTGCCTGCCAATGCAGGGGACACGGGTTCGAGCCCTGGTCCGAGAAGATTCCACATGCCACGGAGCAACTAAGCCCGTGCGCCACAACTACTGAGCCTGCGCTCTAGAGCCTGCGAGCCACAACTACTGAAGCCTGCGCACCTAGAGCCCGTGCTCCGCAACAAGAGAAGCCACAATGAGAAGCCCGTGCACCACAACGAAGAGCAGCCCCCACTCACCGCAACTAGAGAAAGCCCGTGCACAGCAACAAAGACCCAACACAGCCAAAAAATTTTAAATAATTAATTTTAAAAAAAAGGATGCCAGAACAAAATTTAAAAGGGCAGCAAGATACCCACTATAATCAAAGAAATAACTGAATAAATTTTTCCTAAGCTGAAGATGCTCTCAACAAGGCAATGGGAAGGATGTATAAGCTGCTATACAAGAGTACTCCTTACAGAGAACAATTTCTAGAAGACCTCTTGACTAAGGAGTCTGAGCCCTTAGTTCATTGCCAAGGAGTTGCTCAGGGCAACCTCAACTCGAGCTAGGAAAGGCTCTGTTTCCTAATAAAGAGGAGGTGGCCGCCTGGCATAGCCACTCACACTGTGAGTCTGGGAACATAAGTTCCCGCTTTAGCTCAGCCACTGCCTCCCTACATGACCTTGGGTGAGTCACCTAAACTCAGTGTCTCTATCACCCAAATGGGGAGTGAGTGTTGAATGAGGTAATCAAGAGGCCCTTCCAGCTCTACCTTCATATAATCTTATGATTCTAAAGCAGGATCTCTCAGAAGGTAGTCTGTCAACCACCTATGTTAGAATCACTGGTTGTTGAAAAGGCAGATTCCTTGGCCCCATCCAGACCTAGTGAGTCACACACTCTGGGGATGGGGCACTGGAATCTGGTTTTTTTCCAAGGACCCCAGGTGTTTCTTATATGAATTAGTTTGAGAGCCCCTGTTCTAAGGTACTGTTTAGGTAGAAAGAGGGTGGAAAGGACTTCACATCTCAAACTCCTCCTATATGCCAAAATGCTAGGGCAGTTTCATTATAAATATATAAGTAAGGTGGTACTCCCCCATCCTACAGATGAAGAAAAGGAGACTCACAGACTTTCAGTCACAGAGCAGTAAGTAAGGGATCTGTCTGAATTGGAGGGCTTCTTCACAAAAAGTTAGGAAGGGAGGGAGAGAGGGAAATAAATTCAAACTGAGAAAGTGTCCCAGGATTGGAAAGATTCTAGTTGAGAGGCCCTGTTATGCATTTGTCACTGGCAAAGCCCATTAACAATTCCCAGGAAAGAAAAATAGAATAAAGTCTAACCTTTTTTCGTCCTTTGTGCTTAGTCTAGTTTCACTCGCTCCTAGGGTACCACACGTGGAGGTACTGCACCAGGCACTTCAGACGAGAGTTTCTAGTGTGAAACGACTGCACCACCACCTCAGCTTAGACGCTGCAGATGACTCTGTGCTTCAAGATGGCGGCAGCAGTGTGCCGTGTGTAGAGATGCTGCACCTGACACCTCAGCTCGGCGGGCCGTGTGCAGAAGCTCTGCACATGCCACTTCAATTCAAGATGGCGGCGGCAGCGAGCTGTGTGCCGAGACGCTGAGCCTGGCAGTTCAAGCTGGAGCACCTTTGAGCTGCACAGCTGTGACCAACCGGGAAGAACTCCGCCCCCTCCCCGCTGACAAGAAACCTACAAAGCAGCGCAGCTGTTGGCCGTTGCCGAGGGCTTTTTGGGAGAGCGTGCGCTCTAGGGCGAGAGTTCCATTATTTGATTAAATAAAGCTTTCCCTTGCTTCTGAGTCGACAGCGGTCTCGTTAGATTGGCACGAGTGACACAGGGGGCAGGGGGACCCTTGTTGGGGACTGACTCGAGGGGATCAGTAACGCTTTCAGCACAGGCACACACCATACAAAACTATCTTTAGCTTAATATTGTAAAGAGGAGGTGGGTGGGGAGTAACGGGAGGGATGACGCGGGAAGACAGAGTAAGGTCTCTCCTTTGACCAACATGGAAGCCAGAGGAAGATACGTAAACACTTGAAGTTTCTGGTGTAGAAAAATAAGTAGCCAGAAAGATCTTAAAGTTAAGTGTCCTAGAGAACAAAACAGCCAAGAATAGCTTTTGACTCCTGCATGTTAAGGAAGAATTTATAATAAAACAATATTCTGGCATATTGATTTCTTTAAAAGTTGTTATAAAATATGATCTTTAAGTATACGGATTATTTAATATATCTTAAATGTCTTAATAAAGAAAAATTGTTATAAAAAAAGGACTGAAGATGTCATGACTGGAGGTAGCTCTCAAGCAGACTTTGTAGCACAGATCATGTGTTTGAGTTCCCATTGCCTGGGGTCAGCACACCCAATGTTTGGGGAGAGAAGATGATAACCTTCTTAAAGGTGAAATCTGCAAATATAAAATGATCAAAGTCCTAGCCAGAGGCATAGCCATGTGGGGGGGGGGTAGAAAGTGCTTTCAAATATCTGTTAAACATTTTTTAAGTAAATCAAAGGATGGAAGGGGCTGCAGTAAGTAACATGCAGCTCTCTGGACAGGGAGAAAGAGAGCTCAGAGAGCCTCTGGCTGCAAAAGTCAGGCTGTGGGAAGTAGCTGAGTCGAATGGGGCAGCCACTAAGATCACGGAAAGGTTTGTAACCTACCAGTGTCAGCCACTGAGGTAGACACTGTGGGGGAGGCACTTCTGCCGTGGGAGGCCAGTCACACACAGGAAAAGGTAACTAACAAGAAGAGATGGTAGAATGAGAACTACAGAGCAGGATGAGCCAGGAAGTGCTGTGGGGATACAGAGGTGTGAGATACCCTCTCAGCCTAGGGCTTCCAGGGGAGCCAGTTTTCAAAATGAGAGACTTGTCAGACTCCAAATGGGGAATGGTGAGAAAAGGCACGGTGTGCACACCACACGGCATAGTTGAGGATCAGTGAGTCCGTCAGTTTAGTTGGAGAGGAGGGTTCCTACAAGGGATGTAAGATTGCAATGGGCCAGACCAGGGATGGAGTAGGGGGCTCGAATGACAAGATTAAAGAGTTTAGAAGTTATCTTATAGGCAATAGAGAGCTAATGAAAGGTTAGGAATAGCATAACCCTTATAAATCCCAGATCCATATGTCCAATCTCTATATGGAATTACAATAAAAAAGCACAGTCCCGGGCTTCCCTGGTGGCCCAGTGGTTGAGAGTCCGCCTGCCGATGCAGGGGACAGGGGTTCGTGCCCTGGTCCAGGAAGATCCCACATGCCGCGGTGTGGCTGGGCCCGTAAGCCATGCCGCTGAGCCTGCGTGTCCAGCGCCTGTGCTCCGCAACGGGAGAGGCCACAACAGTGAGAGGCCCGTGTACCACACACACAAAAAAAGCACAGTCCCATCAGTTAACAACAAAAAGAATTCCAGTCGTTTACTTCCATCTCTCCCATTCATAACTCCCAGCAACGTTTCTTGAATACTTTTTTTGTTCTCTCTCTTCCTCCGTACATACTACTCCAGAGTTCAACTTTCTAGCTAAGTTCTTCCCCTTTCCCTCCAACCTCTCTGCTGCAATCTTTCTATATTGCAAAAGTCTTGGAGCACTTCTGACAAACGGAAACACTCTTAAGCATGGGAGTGGGGAGGGAAAGA